>NC_058131.1:654168315-654188848 GCF_016433145.1 Gracilinanus agilis | reverse complement strand
TGACCATTCTACCCAAATTTATTTACCTATTTAGCGCCATACCTATCAAGCTACCAAAAAACTTCTTTACTGAATTAGAAAAAACTATAACAAATTTCATTTGGAATAAAAAAAGATCAAGAATATCAAGGGAAATAATGGAAAAAAATGTGAAGGAAGGGGGCCTGGCAGTACCAGATATTAAACTATACTATAAAGCAGCAGTCATCAAAACAATATGGTACTGGCTAAGAGACAGAAGGGAGGATCAGTGGAATAGACTTGGGGTAAATGACATCAGCAAGACAGTGTATGATAAACCCAAAGAGCCCAAATTTTGGGACATGAATCCACTATTTGACAAAAACTGCTGGGAAATTTGGAAAACAATATGGGAGAAATTAGGTTTAGGTCAACATCTCATACCCTACACCAAGATAAATTCAGAATGGGTGAATGACTTGAATATAAAGAGGAAACTATAAATAAGTTAAGTGAACACAGAATAGTATACTTGTCAGATCTCTGGAAAAGGAAAGATTTTAAAACCAAGCAAGAGTTAGAGAAAATTACAAAATATAAATTAAATGGTTTTGATTATATTAAACTAAAAAGCTTTTGTACAAACAAAAACAATGTAGTCAAAATCAGAAGGGAAACAACAAATTGGGGAAAAAATCTTTATAACAAAAAACTCTGACAGGGGTCTAATTACTCAAATATGCAAGGAGTTAAATCAATTGTATAAAAAAATCAAGTCATTCCCCAATTCATAAATGGGCAAGAGACATGAATAAGCAATTTTCAGGTAAAGAAATCAAAGGTATCAATAAGCACATGAGAAAGTGTTCTAAATCTCTAATAATTAGAGAAATGCAAATCAAAACAACTCTGAGGTATCACCTCACATCTAGCAGATTGGCTAAAATGAAAGAAGGGGAGAGTAATGAATGTTGGAGGGGATGTGGCAAAATTGGGACATTAATGCATTGCTGGTGGAGTTGTGAAGTGATCCAACCATTCTGGCTGGCAATTTGGAATCATGCTCAAAGGGCTATGAAAGAATGCCTGCCCTTTGATCCAGCCATACCATTGTTGGGTTTGTACCCCAAAGAGATCATAGATAAACAGACTTGTACAAAAATATTCATAGCTGCGCTTTTTGTGGTGGCAAAAAACTGGAAAAGGAGGGTATGTCCTTCAATTGGGGAATGGCTGAACAAATTGTGGTATATGCGGGTGATGGAATACTATTGTGCTCAAAGGAATAAAGAACTGGAGGAGTTCCGTGTGAACTGGAGAGACCTCCAGGAACTGATGCAGAGCGAAAGGAGCAGAGCCAGAAGAACACTATACACAGAGACTGATACACTGTGGTAAAATCAAATGCAATGGACTTCTATACAAGCAGCAGTGCAATGACACAGGACAATTCTGAGGGATTTATGGTAAAGATGCTACCCACATTCAGAGGAAGAACTGCAGGAGAGGAAACACAGAAGAAAAACAACTGCTTGAACGCATGGGTTGGGGTGGACATGATTGAGGATGTAGACTCGAAACTACCACACCAATGTACCTGTCAACAATTTGGTAATAGGTCTTGATCAATGACACGTGATAAAACCAGTGGAAATGCATATTGGCCAGGGGAGGGGGGAGGTCGGGGGGTGAAGGGGAAAGTAGGAGCATGAATCATGTAACCATGTTAAAAATGAATATTAATAAATGTTAAAAAAATACATATGTTTAGAAAACCATGTATTGAGATTGTCCATATTCTGTTGTATTTTACTCATTTTGTTAAATATTTCCCAATTACATTTTAATCTGGGTCCTGGCCACACTTCCTGGACATGCTCCAGGAGTGTTTGACACCTCTGCTCCTCCACAACACATTTGGCAAGTGGTACATCCAATCTTCCTTGGAAAAGCTTTAGTAAGGTCTGAGAACCTCTTGACATAGTTCATTCCAATTTACAATTCTATTAAGTTTTGGGGGGGTTAACCCCTGTGCATCAAGCCTAAACCCACTCCTGAACCTACCATCCATTCATTCTTTCTAGTTCTCTTTATGGGGCCAAGCAAAACAGTGCTAAATTTTCATTTTTCAACCTCTCAACTTCTTGAGGACCGTTATCATAACATGCCTTCCTCCCAAGTCTTCTCTTTTCCAAGCTAAATATCCCCAATCCCTTCAACTGATTCTCATAAATGATCTTAAAGCTATTCACCAGTCTGGTCACAGTCCTCAGGCATTTCAGAAAGTATACTTAGTATTTCAGGTCACTAGGAAACCAATGCACTAAATGTCCAACTTAATTCCCAGGCATTACTTGGGTGCTAAGGGAGAATAGAAGACCATATTAATTGGGGATCAGACTGTATTACACCAAATTCACAAACTCTTTGGAGTTTAAATTAGCACTGAATTCTTATATAACACTTTCCTTCTTCCACAAAGTATTACACAGTAGATATATGTTTTTAATTAAAGATGATTAACATTAATTTAATTTTGATGATTTGAATTAACTTCAAATTAATCACTGGAAATACCCTGGGATTTTCCCACTTACCAAGGCTTAGGATGACTTGCCATGCTATCATTCAGAAAGAACACATATTCCATAGTCTTGACTCTCCAAAAGCTTATGGTTTTAAATTAGTACAATAAAAATCACATCCACATTGCTCATTTGTCACATGCACAAATAGATATTACATGATCCTATTAACAGGTTATTGTCAAGGTCTAACTACAACAAGGAATTTTTTTTAATATGTGAGATAAAATATGGTACCTTCAGTAAAATATCTCCAGCTCGAAGTCTTCCATCAAGGTCAGCAATACTACCAGGGGAAATTGCTTTGATTAGAAATGAGTGGCCATTACTGCCACCTGTTAGGGAAAATCCCAAGCTTCCTGTCCCTCTTTTTTCCAAGTCAACTTCAATAAGATAGCCCTATAAAGGCAGAAGAATGCAATCAGTTTATAGGTGTTGATTTTACCTTGCATCTTATCTCATTATCTATCCCAGAGACACCAAGGAGCCACCATTACTAAGCCAATATTCCAAAGGCAGAGTTATGTCCCCAAGATAGAATTAAAGGTCTCCACCAGTGAACAGGGCAGCCCTGACTTGGTACCTCTGTTAAGGCTTAAAGAACTCTTTGAAGTTAATCAAATATTGCAGACATTATAAATCATCGTCAAACATTCATTACATGCCTTGCTTGGCAGGTTGTAAAGTCCAAATGGAGATCTAATATCTAGAAAATCCTATGGAATTAGATGTGGAATGAAAAATCTAACTCATATTTCTTATAAGTAGGATGCAAGAAATTTTTTTTAAAGTTTTATTCATAGACCACAGGAAATGCATTGAAACAAACTCATACCAAGGGGAGAGCCTGTTAAGTGGGAAATTGCTATGCATGACAAATATTGTCTGAGCAAATACTGAAGCAGCCTGGGATCCTTTAATTGGAATGGAAAATGCTGAAAGCCAACATAAGTGGATTTTGCTGTATAATCTGTAACATGTCGCATCTATTTATAAAAGCAACAGGACACTCATATTGCATCTAGAATAGACAAAGGTTAAGCATTTATCTTCAGGAGTCAAGGGTGATGTGGAACAAGAGGGTGGTGACTGCTGATGTGTGATATCTAATCTAAACATAGTTATAGATGTTATTTATAGCTTGAGCTATTGGCTCCAAAACAAAAGTAGATTTTTTTTAAAACCTTTAACTTCTGTGTATTGGCTTATAGGTAGAAGAGTGGTAAGGGTGGGCAATGGGGGTCAAGTGACTTGCCCAGGGTCACACAGCTGGGAAGTGTCTGGGTCCAGATTTGAATCCAGGACCTCCCATCTCTAGGCCTGACTCTCAATCCACTGAGCTACCCAGCTGCCCCTAGATTTTTTTTAAAAAAACAAAGAATCATAGAATCGTAGATTTAAAGCTGGAAGAGACCTTAAAGGTGATCTAGTCCAATTCACTCATTTTACAGATGATAAGATGAGGCTCAAAGAGATCAAAATTTGCCCAAATTCACACAGGTGAATTTGTAATTTTGTAGCAAAGGAAGGATTTGAACCCAGGTCTTCTGATTCTGCTTTCTTCTGTGTCCCACACTGTTTCACTATAAGGAACATTTCTTCCAAGTGAATTCAATGAAAGTGAAAGTTGGCAAGATCTGGAACTAAGGATGACTTGCTTAACTTCATAACCCTGAGCCTCTCTATCCTTCCCAATTAGAGTCCTTCTTCCCTCTCCCTCCTCACCTCTGGTCCATCTAGCCTCAACCATTCCAATGTTCTGAAGCCAATTGTAGCCCTAGAGAGAAGAAATATAAAGATACGTCCCATCAACTCAAACAATCCCTCGAGAATCCAGAGGGCTCCCTCTTAGGGATCCAAAGCATGATCTGCCTCTTCTCTTTCAGGAAAAACAGGGATAATGCTTTCACAACGAAAAGGTGCCTAGAAGCAGATGCCAACTCTGGAGCCTGGTTTTATACTCAGGATTCAAAGCACACTTCTCTTTGCCAACTCCTTCCCAAAGCTATCTGGACAATGCTAGAACCGTGACAATTTCTAGTTACTCGTGGCTCAATCTGAGGCACTAAACTTAAAGGGGGAAAGAAATGACTCATTGGTATGTCTCATCAGTGATGTAAAAGTCTGGCCCAAAATAGCCTGTCTAATTCATTGTCGTGATGCTTAGTAAGAGTACCAGATTCTCTTGGAGCTACTGCATTTGCCTTATATCATTTATAGGGAAGATGAGACTTTTTAAAAACTTGACCAGCGTTTTCAAATTTAATTCCATTCGACAAGCAATAACTCCATGTCTAGGTGGCACCATGCTAAGAATGAAATGAGAGCAGTGCCTGCCCTCCAGAAACTTCTACTGCCCTGGAACTGCATGGACACAGAAAAGTAAATTTAAAAAATGCTGGATATGAAAGCCCTGCTATTTGCTTCCGTTTTATGGGCGAGTTAATCCCATTTACATTCAGAGTCATGATTATCAGTTGTGTATTCCCCAACATTTTGGTGTCCTCTCCTAGTTCTACCCCTTCCTTCTTCTTACGCTGTTTCCTTTTTAAACCAGTGGTTTGTTTTAGAGCAGGTTAACTATTCAAGAGGATCTAGAAGAGCTCTTGAGCTCGAGCCTTGGGAATTAGAGATTATAAAAAATGGATGACAAGAGAAAAAATTGTAGAGGCTTCAAGGATAGGCACAGAGGAGAAAGAGGATTGTGTACAGAGGAATATTACAAAGGTTGCTGTGTGGATGCTGATGGATCAGACTTGTTTAGTTTGTCCCTTGAAGGACAAAACTGAGGCTAATGGGTGGAAGTCACAAAAAGGGACTCAACAGAAGGAAGACCTTCCCAAATAGTTGTGACTGTTAGGAAACTAAATGGGGTGCTTCAAGAGATGAGTTCCCCATTTTTGAAATTTTTTAAGCAGTGCTAAGTGACCATGCATCAAGGATGCTAGAAACCTTAAACTCATGAAAGAGTACCAGTCAGGGATTCAGGACCACCTAAGTCCATATCCCATTGCAGGCACTGATGAGCCCTGTGACCTTGGACAAGTCACTTAAACCTCTATTTGGCTCAGTTTTCTCTACTGTAAAATGAGGATAATAATAGCTCCTACTCTTCAGGATTAAATATATTAAAAAGATAAATACAAAGTAAATAAGCTTTAGCCTTTCTTCCTCCCTTTTCTAATTTCCTCAAACATTGTTTTTCCTTCCGCTAGCATCTCTCCAACAAAAACTATATTTAAAAATTTTTTATTCTATTTATATTTTGCAAGTCCTTATTTTATGCTTATAGTTTCCCCAATAGACTATAAACTCCTTGAGAATAAATCATGTTTCATTTTTGTCTCTGTATCCCTAGTGTTCATCACAGTGTCTGGAACATTAGTAGTAACTTATACATGCTTATTGCTTCTTTTATTTCTAACCCTTACCTTCCATTTTAGAATCAATACTGTATAATGGTTCCAAGGCAGAAAAGAAGTAAAGGCTAGGCAATAGGGGTTAAGTGATTTGCTTAGAGTGATAGCTAGGAAATATCTGAGGCCAGATTTGAGCCCAGGACTTTCTATCTCAGGTCTGGCTCTCAATCCACTGAGCCATTTAATGGCTCCTATGATTATTGATTAGTTGTAATACTCTACTAGAATCAGAATCCTAGGCAGACCAAACACTTGTCTTATACCAAAGAACATTTCTTAGGCTCAGGGCATCCTTTAGTTTGGGAGGAAAAAATGTGGTAACCTTTATGAAACACCTTGACTTTCCAAGAGATTGGAATCCTAATAAAATGGCATGTGGTAGTGGAAAGAATACTGGACTGTGATCAGGAAGGGCTGGATTTGAGTCTCAGAGCCCCAGTTATTAGCTATGTCATATCTTCAAATCTCTATGCTTCTATTTTTATATCTAGAAAATAAGAGATATGAACTGGGGGATCTCAAATTTCTCTAACAGGTAAAAAAAATTCTGTGATTTTCTTAAATACGGTCAATTTAATCAACATTCTGTGATCCTACAGAAAGTATTTCCAGACCCTCTATAAGCCACTCAAAACAGTTGACAGAGACAATCAACTCAGCAGAGAGTATTGCCAGAGGCAGCTAAGTGTTTTTGTTCTTTGGTCCTGGGATACCAAAAAATATAGTGAAATTTACCTCTGTGCTCAAGAGAACTCAATTCAGAAGGTATTTCTTTAGAATGGTGAACTGAATGGGATGGCTCTTGTCATTTCCTTGGCATAGAAAGCTTCTGATGAGAAAACTTCCCTGTATCAATGGAAATCAGCAACCTGTCTAAACTTTATGGATTTGGAGTTACCTTGGGCAATGAGAGGTAAAGCGATTTTCCCAGAATGAAACAGCTGGTGTATTTCTGAGGCAGGACACTTCAATGCCTGGTATTCTTGTTTCAAGGAATGGCTCTCTCTTCACTATACCATGGTATCTTTCTTGATATTTAAAACCTTTATATGCTAAATATCAGAAGCATTCGTTAATTCTACATTCTAGGAACTTAAAATTCAGCACTTCAGACAATAATTCTATGAATATTTATGGAGAATTCCTGCTTGAATCATGGTTCTATGGCTATGGGAGATGCAAAGATAATGTCTTTCCATAGAGGTCTAGACCAGATGCATCCTCCTGCATGGTGTTTTTTTCTTCTCTCAGTTCTAAGTGATTTCTTCCTCTTTGAATCCTTCATATTATCCACCCTTTGTGGATTTTTCCTTTGTATTTCTATTAAAACTTCAATTCAGTCAACTTCAAGTGCCTAATATGTGCCGGACACTGAGAAACACTAGAGCTACAAATAAGAAAAAGAAAGACAGTCCCTGCTCTCAAGGGACTTATAATCTAATGAGAGAAGATATCACATCAAAAGGAAGCTGGAAATTGGGAGATGGGAGGGAGACACCAACGGGTATCCAGGCAGGAACACCTTGTTCCATGGGATTAAGACTAAGCAGAGCTGCAAATGGAAAGTGGGGTGAACTAGAAGGCCATTTTCTGCTCTCTATAAAGGAAATGTTTTGAAAGAATTTAGTCCCCTACACTTCAGTCCTTTAAGTCAAAGGGGAGAGAGGCTGAGGGAGGTGGGAATATCTGAGAATCTAAGGCTGTAGCATGGGGATGAGATTAGAAGTTGAATCTAACAAAGTTGCAGTTAGGATAAGTAAATATATCTCACTCCCACTCTACCACCACAATCATGAGACTATAAACTCCTTTATAAAACTATAAAACTAGATCATATTTCATCTTTGTACCTCTAGAACATAATGCAATGCATGCATATATGTGGTAGTTAGTTAGTTTTAAAAGTATTGGCTGAATTTAATTTTATCTTGTACATAGTCATCATGTCCCAAACCGTTCATAGATTCCTGCAAATCTGAACTTGTCAAAAGGAGGGGAACTATTTGCCTACAAAATGGTATGTATAGTAGAAAGAAGATTGTCTCTGAAGTCAGAGGACCTGAGTTCAAATTCCATCTCAAATGCCCACTACGGTTTTGACCTTAGGCAAATCACTAAAACTTCCTGGCCCCTAATTTTCTCATCTATAAAATGAAAGAATCAGTCTAAATGATCTCAGAGGTTCCTTCCATTTCTCTATGCTTTTAAAATGCTTTTTTGCCAAATGCTATGCACAGAGAGGATTTCTCAGAATTCAACACTTTGATTTGTGGTTGCTTTCAGTGATGCCAACAAAACCCAACATCTGTGAGAAATCGCAGAATCATAGAATTTAAGAGTTGGAAGGGATCTCAGTGGCCTTCTAGTCCAACCCAAACACAAAAGGGATACCCACTATAACATACAAAAAGTGGTCATCCAGTCTGTACACAAAGATCCCCAAGGATGGAGAGCACACTCCTTGCCAAGGTAGAATCTTATACTTTTGAGCAGCTTTAGTTGTTAGGAAGTTTGTTTTTTTCCCCCATCATCACACCTAAATTGGTTTGTAACTTCTACCCATTGTTCCTAGTTCTGTCTTCTGGAACCAAATATAACAAATGTTATCCATCCTCCAAGGGACAGCCCTTGAAATCCTTGAAGATAGCTATCATGTCTACCTGGAGTTAAGTCTTCTCTAGGCCAAATACCTCCAGTCTCTTTAGCTCAGCCTTATCTAACATGAACTCAAGCTCAAAAGAAACCATCATACATTGCAAGATGATATTATAGTCACAATGTCATTCCATTCAATTTAATTAGTAACTATATTACCCTGGAGAGGATAAATACCAAATTATAGGGGAAAGGAGAGAGATGTGTAGGAAAATGAAAGGTAATTTAAAGATGGAAAGGACAGTAACGATTTGGTAATGGAAGAGGTGGGGTTGGCAGATGTCATGGAGGATTTTGCATAGGAGGTAACATCTGGGATGAGCCTTGAATAAATATTCAGGTTCTCAGAAACAGGTGAGGATGGATCACACTCAAAGAACAAAAAACATTCTGTGTGAATACAATGAGGAGGGAAACAGAACTTTGAGTTTGAGGAGCAGCCAGTAACCCAGTTTGGATGGAACACAGAATGTCTGAAGGAGAGAGATAAAAAGTAAGTCTGGGAAGGTAGGTGGAAACCAAATTGTGGAGCATCTTAAATGCCAGCATTAGAAGTTTGGCTTTTATTTTAGAGTCAATAGGCTAGGGCAGTGGTTCCCAAACTTTTTTGGCCTACTGCCCCCTTTTCAGAAAAATAAAATTACTTAGCGCCCCCTGGAAATTATAAAACTATTTATTGAACTCAGAATAGAATGTAATACAAAAAAGTGTGGCCATCACCGCCCCCCCTGGATCGCTGCAGCACCCTTTCCCAAAGTGGTAGTGCCCACTTTGGGAATCACTGGGCTAAGGAATGATCTGAAAGCATGAACTAATGGAGAGAGTAGAAAGAAGAAAATAATGTCATGATAGACCAAAGAGATGAACCATTGTCTTCTGAATCCAAAAAAGTTTTCCAATGTCCATCTATTATATTAAACCATATTGACTTTCAATTTTATACTAAATGCATTAGTATAAATTTTTTGCCAATTGCTAGGTATGTATTAAGGATCACAGAGATTGAAGAAGTAAAGCTGAAAGTGACTCTAGAGACCATAGAGTCCAACCTTCTCCTTTTAAAGATTAAGAAACTGAGACCTAGAAAGTTTAAGAGACTTGCCCAAGGCCATAGTGATAGTAAGTATCCACAGAGCTAGAAAACATGGCGGATAGAGTATTGGACTTGGAGTCAGGAAGACCCAGTTCGAAAATGGACTGAGGCACTTACTAGCTCTATGAACCAATGGGAAGGTTCTTAATCTCAACATCAGTTTCCTCATCTGTAAAATGGAAATAACAATAGCATCCAGGTCCCAGGCCGTTGTGAAGATCAAATGAAATAATATTTGTAAAGTGCTTGCGAAGGCACAATTAATTGTTCATCAAAGATTATTCTTCTGGATCTGCTCACTTCACTTGGCATCAATTCATGCAAGTCTTTCCAGATTTTTTCAAAATCATCCCGCTTGTCATTTCTTGTAGCACACTAGTATAGCACAACTTGTTCAACTATTCCCCAATTGATGGACATCCCCCTCAATTTCTAACTCTTTACTACCACAAAATGAGATGCAATAAATATTTTGTGCAAATAGGTCCTTTTCCCTTTTTTTCAACTCTTTGGGATACAGACCAAATAGTGGTATTGCTGGATCAAAGTGTATGGACAGTTTTAGAGCTCTTTTGGCATAGTTCCAAATTGCACTCCAGAATGGTTGGATCAGATCACAACACCAATGGGACATATGTTCCAATTTTCCTCCATCCCCTCTAACATTTATCATTTGCCTTTTCTGTCATATTGACCAATCTAATAGCTATGAGTTGTCCTTCAGAATTGTTCTAATTTGAATTTCTCTAGTCAAGAATAATTTAGAGCATCTTTTCATATGACTACAGATGACTTTGATTTCTTCATCTGAAAGCTGCCTGTACATATCCTTTGTTCAGGTCTCTTCTTGATCAGTTTAAAAGGGGAAAGAGATAAATGTGCTACTTAAAACTTGAGATGTTTATAAGGGATTTTAGGTTAGGTTATTTTGGGGGAGAAAATTAGGCAAACATTTATTATATACTATTTTCTACTCCCAGCTTCAGGGAAGATAAGAAATTATAATGACGATTCTGAAGGACTTGGGAATTGTGAAGAAGTTTGGGGATTGAATTTGTCAAGGGGATATTCAAGAGAACTTGAGAATTTGGAGGAATAGAGGAAAAAATTAGGTGGCACAATGGATAGAGAGGGGCCAATAGTCTAGACTGTATTAAAAAGTCCTAGAAAGTTATCTTCATTTCTAAGGGACACTTAGGATAGGTTGCAAAACATTTCAAATAGAAAAATAATTTTTGCTATCAATCAAATAATTGATAAACAAATATTTAAGTGCTCACTATATTCCAGGTAGGCAACTAAGTGATGCAGTGGATAAAGTGCTGAGCCTGGAGATGGAAAGACTCATCTTCCTGAGTTAAAATCCAACTTCAGACACTGATTAGCTATTAGAGGTAGATGCTATTATTATCCCCATTAAACGAATGTGGAAACTGAGGCTTATGGAGGTCAAAGTGACTATTAAAGTGATGATTAAGATCCCAACACTTGCTAGGGTAGCCTGGTGAATTGCTTCTGTATAGGTTCATAGATTTTAGGACTGGAACGGAACTTAGAGATCTAATTCAAGCTACTCATTGGAAAATAGAGTCACTATAGCTAGTGTCTGAGCCAGAATCTGAACTCAGATCTGATGCATTGTCTACTGTATCAGCTAGTGCTCTCCTAATTCTCTCTACTCATTGCGAGTAAGAAGTCCAAGTAGGGATTTTTAGCTCAAATGAAATAATATATTTTTCTCATGAGGCAAGAGTCACTTGATGTAGAAGATAAGCAATTCATGTCAGGTCTAGTAACTGGAGCCACTGTGACCACTTTAGTCAAATGGGCTGCAAAATGACAAGCAGCTTCAGGGTGGATGTTCAGGAGTCTCTTTTCTCTCTCTATCCATCTCCAGCTGCTTTGCGAATATTGAACCTTTGACATTCCTGTAAATCAAGCTGTCTGCCACGATAGCCAGCATCCACTTTTTCTTGCTGCCTTTACATGTCTTTGACTGATACCAAATACAGGTAAAGAATCAGTCCCAGAAGGCACAAGGACAGCCTTCTAAAAGGGAGATCACATTCTGCGATGGCATGGTTGTGAAATCCACAGATCTAAGGACTGTGCATCTCCTACATCCCAAGTGCTTTTCCCAATGATGCCAGCAGACATGGAGTGATTGAACCAAAGACTGGATAAATTCTCTGAGTTGCTTAGCAGCAAAATGCCCCTTTTTCAGATTGCTGAGGAACAATTTATTTGATGACATAAAAAGGACAGTCTATTCAAGTGTAATATGATTCCCTTCTGAACCAGTACACTTTGCTCAATACTGAAATCTCTGTAACAAAAATGGCATATTTAAGACGAAAGGGTCATTTTTTTCCTTCTCATATTATACACTTGGATTCATAGTTATTGCCAGCCTAGCAAGTTCAGAAGCCCAATGGAGTCTATTCAGCCTGGAAGACCAAGCTTTAGGATAAAGTTTAGCAAGAACCAAAATCATAAGAGATGGTTTTACTGTCCAAATTTGTAATACTTGTTTTTACATTTACAGTAAGAGTTACAATTAGAAGAAAAATCAATATCATTTGCATAAGTTTGAGGTAGGGGAAAATAGGAGAAGCTTGATGTCTTGAAGCTTTCAGGGACAGAGGAAGGGTCAGGCTTTTGGGCCACACAGCAGGAGAAGCTCAGGTTGAGGAGGTGTATTTCCCTACATAATAGCGAGGCACAGCTCCCAAATGATGAAGGTTTTAATGATATGTGGGGAAGGGAAGGAGGGGAGATTTAACAATGATAAAATACAGTCAGGGAAGCCCTAAACTATTAGGTCCAAGTAGCCCCTCCCCCCAGAAGGGAGAGGTATCTTTTATAGCTAGTTTGCTCTCAAAGCCTATAATTAATCTTTTCTAGTATCTAAATAACTAAATAGTAATCATTGCAATGTTGTTTGAAGGTCTAGTCAAGCTAAAGCAAGGTTGGCAGCTCTCAAGAGCCCCAAGATCTGGGATCAGCAAACAGAGTGACCTGCTCACTTCAACCCCCAGGAATCAATTGCCCCTAACTGTCTTAAACTGCCCCCTCACCCAGAGTTCTTGGGGGGAGCCTGGAATTCTGAGCTGTGGCTTGATCCCCTATCTTACAGCTAGAATTCCACTCTGCCATTTCAATGTCACAATGAGACATTGATTTATATCAGTAAGTCTACTTAAGAGCCCAAATTATAGGTTGGAAGATGGACTAGAGACAAAGCAAAGAGAGGTAAATATGCCTATGGGACATTTTCATCCATCTAGAGGACTGGAATGGACAAATCCATAAAATCATGGATACAAAGATACAAAAATTGAATTTTTTACATCTAACCCCTTAATTTTACATTTAAGAAAGCTGAAGCTTGGAAAATTGATGCCAGAGTCAGGATTTGACAGAAGTCCTCTCACTCTACCGCCATATTATGTAATAGTATTTGAGTTTTAAAATCCCAACATTTGCTGGGGTAACCTGGTAAATTGCTTCCTGCAGAGGATAATAGGTTTTAGGTTTAGAAGGGTTCTTAGAGGTCTAGTTCAGTCTCCTCATTGGAAAATAGAGTCCATAGAGGTTAGATAATTAACATCCCATAGATAGTAAAAGGAAAATCCAATATTCAAACCTAGACTCTGACTCCAAATCTCTTTCCATAGCTCTTCGCTGTCTCCAGTTCCAGAATAAGAAGTAGAATGGCAAAAAAAAGGAAAAGATCTTGGATTTGCAGATTGGGGATTGGGTTCTACCACTTACTATCTCTTCTGTAGGTCTCATGTTTTTTTTTTATTATCTGTAATATGGCAGGGTGGATAATGGCACTTGCTTTACCATCCCAAGTTGCTAAATTTGGAGTCTGAGGCCGTGCATTTTATTTCCAGGTTTCCCATTGAATACCTTAGACAAGTTCCTTCCCTTCTATGGGCTTCAGTTCCTTCTTCTGGGAAATAAGGGGTTTGAGCTAGAACCCTAAATGTTGAAAATCTCTAAATCTATGATTCCATCATCTGCCAAACTTTCTCTACACCTGCTGCACTCAGAAACAAAGCAGCAATAGGAAATTAAGAGGATTTGTGATTTAAAGCATGATCAGCTTAAGCACAAGTGTCTAGCCAAAAGGAAAATAATCCCCATAAGAAAAAAAATCTCTGTTGATCAAGGATAACCGGCATCCCATCACGAAGTTTAGCATTTCAGCCTGTGAAGATCTGGGTTCTTACCTCTGCGGGCGGTGAATGCGCTGTGTTAGGTGGCAGGGCATAGTAACCTTGTTTCCTCAGGTTGTCTGCTGTAAAAATAACAACCATGAAGGTAAAATGACAAAGGCTGACCCCTTCTGACATGCAGTCACATTCTCACATTTTCAAAGACAATTGTGCTCTGAATATTGTTGTGATTAGTAGAATCCCACACTTTCAGATCATACACGCTTACTGTAGGTTTGCCTATTTTTTGTTCATTCTCTGTTAATTAAGCCGACATGCTCATCCTCTCTAGTTTTGTACCTCCTACAGCAACCTTTAAAACTCAGTGTTGGAAGCATTTGGACAACTGATAACATGTGCATGCAAAATCCAATATCATGATGAAGGTATTATTAACCTGCTAGTAATTAAGCTACAATCTTTGAAAAGTTAAAAATGAGTATTATCCAGAGGGCAATGGAGAAGGGGCAGGTGGCTCATAAAAATGACAGAGAATAATGAAGAAATGGAATAAGGGACTTGGGGAAAATAATGAGGGAAAAAGAACAGGGATCAGGCGCATGGCAAGAGGTGCATTTATTGGATGAGAATGGAGAGTGTTTTTTGCTATTCTTTGTATTCCCAGCATTTAGCACAGTGCCTAGCACATAATAAGGGCTTCTTAATGTTGTCTTGACCTGGCTTGATCCATACATGGCACCGGTATCCTTTCTATGTCAAGGTGGGGAAAAGGAAGGCTACCAGCACTTTGGGTAGAGCCCTAGTATGGCATCTACTGGAGGACACCGACAAGAATTACACAAGCTAGGAAGGCAGGGATGAATTGTGGTCTGCGTTGTTAGAGGGAACGTTCACATGATGGATAGCCCAGTTCCACTGCAGGACAACTTCTTCTTCTGTAGGCAATTTCATGTGTCCTCAGAAAAGACCACGTAGTCTATAATATAACCAAGTCACCTGAGAAACTTCCATCCCTGTGGACTATACAGCTGTCCTAGAAAGATAACTTCATTTTTAAAGGATTCTTAGGATGGGTCCCAAAAAGATCCATAGAAAAATAAATCCTTTGTTATCAACCAATCGATAAACAAATGTTTATTAAGTGCTCACCATATGCCAAGTAGGCAGCTAGGTGACTCAATGAAAAGTGTTGAACTTGGAGTCTGAAAGACTTATCTTCCTGAGTTCAAATCTAGCTTCAGATATTTATTGGCTGTGTGACCCTGGGCAAGTCACTTAATCCTGCTTGCCTCAGTTTCCTTATTAGCAAAATGAGTTGGAGAAGGGAATGGCAAACCACTCTAATATCCTTGCCAAGAAAGCACCAAATAGAGTCACAAAGAGTTGGACACAACTGAAAAACAACAACTATGCTTGGCACTGTGCTGAGTACTGAAGATTTTAAAAAAAGAGGCAAAAGATAGAGTATAACCTCAAGGATTTACAGTCTAATTGAGGAGTTAATAACTTAACAAATATATACAAAGAAATATGTATTATATATATACAAATACATATAGGATAAATAGGAAATACCAGCAGAAAGGCATTGGAATTAAGAGGAGTTGGGAAAGGCTCACTGTGGAAGGTGAGATTTTAGGTGGGACTTAACAGAAACCAGGAATTAGCTCCCATGTTTTCATATTAAAAATTCTATAGACAAAACATTCCCACATTTAATGAGTCTTCCTTTTTTATCTCTTTGGCTCATAGATCTTGAACTAGAAGGGACCATGGAGGTCATCCATTCCAAAGGGTCAAACACATAGCCTGCAAGCTGAAGCACTAATCAAACTAAAATCTAATTGGGAAACAAAGAAATAAATACAAATACAAGACATAGATGATATTAAATTTTTACGTGAAAGGCAATATGGCAGCCCACATGGATACTAACATTTGGCTTAGTGGATCTTGATTTTGTTTGAGTTTGATCTAATCCTACTCCTTTACTTTATAGATAAAGAAATTGAAACCTGAAAAAGGAAATGCAGTTGCCCAAGATTACATGGTGATTAGTGACAGAACTGGGACTTGATCCAGGTGATCTGATTTCAAATTCAGTACTCTTTCCCCTGAGGCTTTGGAATTCTGAATGCCATCCTTAGCTTTCTTCTACCCAATAGGTTTGCTTTTTTTCTTTTCTAAATTCAGTTTGTTAATGCAATGGATTCATAATTTCTCACTAACCATCAATTCTTAGAACCATGAGAATGACTTACATAATTAAATAGCATTTCACTTCCCTGTTCATTCACTCTATTATGATTTAAAGGTCCCATTTGTAAAGAATTTAACAAAGATTGGAAGGCGAAGCTACAATGAGCAAGTAAGAAGATCCTGGTCAGATTACACTAAAGGCTATTTGCTTATAAGGTATATATGCACTTGCTCTAAAGTATAGAGAATGGATAGCTAGTTGGCTCAGTGGATAGAATGACATCTTAGAGTCAGGAAGACTCATCTTCATGAGTTCAAATCTAGCCTCAGATATTTCCTAGCTATGGGATTTTGAGCAAGTCACTTAACCCAGTTTGCCTCAGTTTCCTCATCTGTAAAATTAGCTAGAGAAGGATAGGACAAACCACTTCTGTATCTTTGCCAACGAAACACCAAATGGAGTCATGAAGAGTCAGATATGACTGAAACTATTGAATAACACAGGACAGTGAAATGAAACTGACATGAGAAGTAAGCCATCTTCTAACCTAAAAATTATTTAGGAGACCTAGTATTATGGAATTTGTCTGACCTACTTCAGGGACAGTATGACAGAGAATCTCTACCCTAATCTTAAATCACTATGTGCTTTTTTACTGTAACAATACCCTTATATGTTATTTATTTTTTGACAATTTACCACAAAGATTAACATGGGAACATATCTGATCTCTTTGGGAAAAGAAAAATGCATTATCTGATAGAAGGTATCTTTGTATTTTTTCTAGATATTTAAGTAAGGCAGAAAGATCAACAGAATTTTACAAGTCCAGAATAGAGGATGACAAGAAAAGGATAGATCAACAGGATGTATAAGGCTTCTATTTCATCTCTTTTTCAGGAGGAAAAAAAAAAACACTAAAGCCTGAAGGGAACTGAAAGTCCATCTAGTCCAGTGATTCCCAAAGTGGGCATTACTGCCCCCTAGTGGGTGCTGCAGTGATCCACTGAGGCAGCGATGGCCACAGGTACATTTATCTTTTCTATTAATTGCTATTAAAATCTTAAAAAAATTAATTTCCAGGAGGCTAAATAATATTTTTTTTCTGGAAAGGGGGTGGTAGGCCAAAAAAGTTTGGGAACCACTGATCAAATAATCTCATTTTATAGATGAGGAAACTGAGGCTCACAGAGAAGTCATTTGCCAAAATTGCACAAATAATAAATTAACAGAGAAGAAATTCAAACTCAGGTCCTCTCATTTCAAACTCACCAGCAGATCACACACAATGATTAAATCTTGTTGTCCAAAATTATGTAAACTGATAGATATTAAAGTCTTAGTACACATTTTCTTCCAAAAATATAACTATAATAAACTGTCTTTCAAATGTCTCAAGCTGAAAAGAAAAGTAAATTCTAGACAAGCCCCTAGCATGGCCCACAAATGACCCAGAATTTTACTTCCCAGATTTTTCATTCGCAGAGGCTCTTATTTAGTGTCAGTACCAAATCCTGATCAGCCAGGTTGGCATATAGGCTCATCTGCATTTTGAACAAGTATAGCAATTGAGTAGATTGTTCTAGTGATCTGCAGAGAGTATGCTGCAATGGTGATGCCTCAGGCAGTCCAAAGATGCTCTACTTGCATGTCTCCTGCAAAGGTCGCTCCCTGCTAGAGCACACTAAAGGGCTTCACGAATGTCTCTCTGCACTCCTGAAAATCAACAACTTGGAGTCTGCCCTCAAAGAGGGAAGAAAATACCCAAGGGGGAAACAGAGACTAAAATGAAACAGAGGAAAAAGAAATGTCAAGACATAAAGATCATGAGGGCTGAAAGGTAAAAGAACATGATACACAAGAGAAGAAGAAAATTATATAGATCCCCAAAGGCTCAAAGGTTCTTTTCCTCCTGTTGTATTATATATAGAGACAGACAGACAGAGAATGAATATATATAATACTAGGTATTTATATATAATGCAAATATGTATGTATATATATATCCAATGTATAATGTATAACACATATTTTATGCACAGTTTATGTGTGTAAAAACAATAAAGAGATAATTAAATGGATGATAAATGGGCAGATAAATTATAGATAGGTAATAAGAGTGTCATTTATCTGTATTGAATTGATTTGCATCTCATGCTTTTTGTGAAATTTTTGTATTTTCTTCAATATATCATTGCTTTTATGCTCCATTGTTTTACCTCATTTGCACTCACATTGTAGATCAGCTCTAAGCTAAGAGGAAATGCATCTAAATTCTTAAGTAAGAACATTTATAATCTACCCCTCCCTCCTCCTTAAATGACACAAAATGTAATAGATATATTTTTTCTCTTTGTCACTGATTATAGGAGATATATATGTTTTGAATCTTTAGCACATTTTTAAAAATTGCATGTGCAATTTTTGTATTTGAAGCACGTTATCTAAATTGAAAGAGTTTTTGATTATTAGATTAGTGTAGGTTTAGTATATCCATTTGTTCTAACTGTAACTGCCTGTCCAAAAGCCTTAGACTACTGAAACTGCCATTGGTATTTAACCAATATGGGACTTTGTACATATGTCTGATTCGAAGAAATGGGATCAACAAAGGAACACAGATTTCAATTATACAGTGCCAAAGAAGCACAGATACCTCACAGTGCCAAAGCAGCACATACTTAACCTTCATGATGCCAGGTCAAAAAGAGAAACCAAGGACTTGAACCTAGTGTGAGCATCAAGACTGCAACACAATGTACGTTAAGATGTAGGACTCCTTGAACCACACTCCTTATGAAAATTTATATCAAGAACCTAACAATTGGCTGTTCTGGCTCCATATTCTATCCCTGAGAAGAAATGATGAAAGAAGAAATGTAGGAATGACATAATATCAGACCAATAAATACAAATCTAGTCCTTTTTTCTAAATTTCTTACTTTGGTGGTTGACTGTGGTCCTAGTTGCTAAGTGGGTAAGTGTATGATGTTGGTCATAGATTACTTTAATTGGACATTATTCAAAGACCTAGTGTGATTTTTTTTTCCTTATTTAGCATTTTTCCATATAAGATTTAGGATTGGATGTTTAGAATTTTCATCCAATAGTCATTTGGCTTTTTTGTGCTAATTTTTCTGATGAAGTTGATTGGCAGTGATTCATATGCCTCCTGCCTCAGCCATATATCCCTCTGTGATTTCATTGTTTCTTTCTATCCTTCTCAGGGAGGAATGTGTTTTTATTTCATATGGAGAGTTTAAGTTATTTTAGGAAAAGAGATTTACTGCCTCCTGGAATTCAAATGGAGATTCCCGTGGAGACCCCATGGAGAATGCATGGAGATACAGGAGCCTAAGAGAACAACCAGATGTGCAAAATTTTGAACTTGGGGGGGGGGTTAAATTTGTTTTTCTGGTTTTAAAATTCATTCGTCTTGCTAAAATTCATTTTTTTTGTTAAATTCACCTGTTTTGTTTAAATGCATTTGTTTTATGTTGTGAAATAAGGGGATTGCTCCCTGAATATTTTTGTAAAAGAAGCACCAAGTATTTGATTTCCTTATATTGTAAAAATTGTTACCATTCTCCCCTTATATTGGTGTATATACCCTTTGTTTTATTATAATTGTAAATTTATTTATGTTTGTTATTATCCATTGGGGAGACCAAAAGATCACAGGGGGGAATGTGTCATTTTAAATTATTGTAAACCCTGAAAGACTATGTCTCCCAGGGCTCCCTGCTACAATTTCCCCTGACACCTCCAACTACCTTTGTGGGAGGTGTTGGAGAAAGTATAAAAGAGAGGTTTGGAAGCCTTTTTGCGCTCTTGAGCCTGGAGGCAGCTCTCTCTCAGGACCCTACAGAACTAACTCTCTCTACCCGTAGGCAGAGGAGACCCTTTTTCCCTACCTAACCTTTCCCTTTCCTAATCTAAATAAAACCTAGATATTCTAAACCCTAAATTGCTCTCTGATCTTTTATTTGAGCCCAGAAGGACTCTGGTCAATTTCCCCCTGCTGGGGTTGGGAACCACTATCTTCCTTTCACTTCCTCTACCTTCATCTCTCCTTTCTCATATCCATCCATTCTACCTTCCTACATTCCTCCCTTCATTCCCTCACATAAGCAAGATGATAAATAGATAAATTATAGATAGGTAATAGATGATAAGCAAATAAATAAGTAGATAGATGATAAGGAGATAAATTGTAGATAGATAATAAGAAAATAAATAAATTAAAGATAGATGATAGAAAATAAATAGATGATAAGTATAAAGGTAAATTATTGATTGACAGACATAGACAGGAAGAAAGAAAGAAAGAAAGAAAGAAAGAAAGAAAGAAAGAAAGAAAGAAAGAAAGAAAGAAAGAAAGAAAGAAAGAAAGAAAGAAAGAAAGAAAGAAAGAAAGAAAGAAAGAAAGAAAGAAA
>NC_058131.1:654158316-654168248 GCF_016433145.1 Gracilinanus agilis | reverse complement strand
GGAAGGAAGGAAGGAAGGAAGGAAGGAAGGAAGGAAGGAAGGAAGATGGATGGAGTGGATAAATAGACAGATACATACATATAGAGCTGGATGGATGGAGTTGATAAATGGATAGATAGATAGATAGAAGATAAGTAGTTACAGCACTTATTAAATGCCATGTGCCAGATGCTGTGTGAAGAGCTGGACATGCAAATACAAATTAAAAAAAATATAGCCTTTATCCTGAAGGGTCTTGCATTCTAATGGAGGAAGATGATACATAAAAAGTAGATGGAGATAGAAGTAGGGGGAAAGACGAGGCTGCTGTGGAAGAGATGAAAAAGCCAGAGAGGAGAGCTAAGTAATCTATAGGAAGTAATGGTGGAGAGGAAAAAAATGCATATCCAATCAGATACACCATTGCTTCAAGAAAATCTCAACATAGAGGGGCCAGTATTCTCCTCCAGGAATTGGCCATGATTTTCTGGATTTCAAACTGTACTTTCTCTACTGTCAGACTCATTCTGGTTCTTCCCTTGGTTCCTGAAGCCTCCATGCTCTCGAATAGCTTTATACCACTCATATGACCTTTTTGCCCTCAAATATTGTTCCCCAAGGCCAGTCCACACTCCTTTTTCCCGTTGCTGACTTCTTTCTGCAGACTCCATTTTGTAGAAGGGCCCAAGCCATTTTGCAATTTCTTTCTCTCTTCCTCCCTTCAATATTACTCCCTTCAATAATGATATAGTATCATTAAGATTTAGCAAAGATGCCACTCATGACCAGAATTCAGTAATCAAAAGAGGTATCACACCCTAGTGAAAGGAGTTAGGTGGAAGATAGAGCAGAGTAGCATTATATTTCAAGAAGATGTGAAGGGATTAAAAAAGGCTGTAGTAAGCAATCTTCCTTATATAGCCAGAAGCAGTGATCAGAACATAAAGAAATGTCAGATGACTTATAACAAGTCTTCAACTCCTTCTCCTCCTTCCCTGTATTCCTCTGCTCTTAGAATTTATTAAAAATCTGGCCAATGGGTTACATACAAAGAAGTTCATTCTGAACAAGGAGTTATTCATTTACAAAAATATTTATAGCCTCACTCTTTGTGGTGGCAAAAAACTGGAAAATGAGGGTATGCCCTTCAATTGTGGAATGACTGAACAAATTGTGGTATATTCTGGTGATGGAATACTATTGTGCTCAAAGGAATAATGAACTGGAGGAATTCTATGTGAATTGGAACGACCTCCAGGAAGTGAAGCAGAGCAAAAGGAGCAGAACCAGAAGAACATTGTACACAGAGACTGATACACTATGGTAAAATCGAATGTAATGGACTCAGTACTAGCAGCACTGCAATGACCCAGGACAATTCTGAGGAACTTATGGTAAAGAACGCTACCCACATTCAGAGGAAGAACTACAGGAGTGGAAACACAGAAGAAAAACAACTGCATGAACACATGGGTTGATACGGACATGATTGGGGATGTAGACTCGAAACAACTACACCAATGTAATTATCAATAATATGTAAATAAGTCTTGATTGATGACACGTGTTAAAATCAGAGAAAATGCGCATTGGCTATAGGAGGAAGTGCTGGGGGGTGAAGGGGAAAGTAAGAATATGAATCATGTAACCATGGAAAATTTTTCTAAAAAAATTTAAAAATTATATATAAAAAATCAATAAAAAATGCCTGATGAAAAATGAAGTTTCTGAAAGCTTAATTAAAGCATATGGATAGCTCTTGTTGACAAGAAAAAAAAACCAACAACAAAAAATCCTCTCTTTGTTTCTCAACAAGCTACGTAATGCCATACTTTCATAATAGCCTGGAAGGTTAATTCCCATATATTAATTCAGGTCATTAATCACTTGACTATGTATAAATTGCTAAGAATTCCAAACAGGTAGGGCACAGCCCCCATTTTCAAGCAGTTTACCATCTAACAGAAAAGGCAAAAGAGACACACAAGGAAATGCTATAAACAACTGGGAGTAGACAGGAGAAATCAGGAGGTGAGACTTGAGTTGGACCCTGTAGGAAGAGAGAGACTTCGGATATACATAGGAGAGAGAGAAGTTCATGCCCAGCATAAAAGGCTTAGACTTGAGGACACACAATTTAAAAGGCAGAGAGCTAGGCACAGAAGGTAAAAGAAATTCGCAGCTGCTTATAATTGTTCATTATCCCCCAGATTGTAAAAGATGTTCAAGGGAGATCCTGATGCTTGGTTTAGCATGGCAGCAAGACTTAGTCCCTATATATATTTGTGATGAGATATAAAGCAGTTATGAAATGAGTGAATTGGAGCATGGGCAGTATTTGTCATAAAAGGCAGGACAGAGATTGAGTGATTCCTCCATGCAATTATCTGGAAGTTAGAGTGCTTGTAGTGAATCTGTATGTCTCTGTGTGAGGGAGAATGAATGACTAGACACCAGACAGATGTATTGCCCGTGTGAAATTCTTTAGCTTGGGAGTCATAGAGTAAGGGGTTTGCACTTGAATTGTGGGAATTAGGAGAGGCTGGGGAGCAGGACCAGGGGAGGCTGATGCACTCCCTTGATGCTCTGAAACTTAAAAACAGGGAATTCTGAGTTCTGGTGCCTTTCCTTATATAACATCAACTTTGAGGGAGCCATGAGGAGAGAGCCTTGGCAGGTATAAACATTTTACTGGCATGGTTCTGAATCCCTCCAGAGTCACATCATAAATATGGATCATAAATATAAAGCTGGACAGAAGCTGAGAGAATTAAGTCCAAAAGAGAATAAGTAGCCTGCCCAATATCACACTGGCTTCTAAATGAAAATCCTAAAATAGATTCCTCCACTGCATTGGGTTGTCATTCTTTCTTTGCACCAGAAAGGAGAATTCTTGGGGAGAAGCCAGTAGATCCAACATCTAGAGATGAGATTGTTTGCATAGAGTTCTGTGCCAGAGGGATGTCATGGACAATAAGCTAATATGAACCATGAACATTTACTCTCTGTCTTATTTCTGGTATCCCAAGAAAGGATCGTAGGATCATAAATCTAGATCTGAAAAGGACCTTCAAAATCATCAAGTCCAACCTCCTTTATTTTACAGATAAGGAAACTGAGGCAGAGTTCAATGATTTGTCCAGGAACACATAGCCAGTAAGCGCCTGAGGGAATATTTAGACTTAGATTTTCCTGACTCCAAATCCAGCACTCTCTTTCCTGAATCTACACACTCAAGTTTGGGCTAAGGAGTAAACTTACCTCTTTTGTGAGGCTCCAAATAGAGGCTCCATGTCTTGGAACAGGCTTTTCTATTTTGGCTTCTTTTTGAGGTTAGAAATTCCTAACTATCAAGGTAGATGTGTCTTACCTAGTTTTGACAGGGAAGCCATAATTCATGTAGACTTAGCTTTTGCATTAGATAAGAAAAGGAATGCTATAAATAGTGTGATATGCATTCCAGATTACAGAAGACATTTGAGAGTCAAAATTAGGAGAGGCAGCATCCCATGGCCTCAAATTCTCAAAAGGAAATTGGCTAATGAAGTACAGGGGAGACAGACAGAAAAACAACTGACAAGGAAAATGGGACATTTAGAGACAGGCGTTCTGACAGTAGCAAGAAGTCATTAGGAAAGGTTTAAAATATGCTCATTATATTTGTCTAAGAAAGCAAGGTTGTATAAAGTACATCTTTAAAAGATTTCTATCTGAATTTTGGAAAATAAAAGTTGGATACATAAAGGAGTAAACACAGGTTTTGTCTGGATGCTTCATCTTTACAGAGTTCTTTCACTCTTGGGCAATAGATATCTTGGATAAATGATATGTTCTTGTGTTTCATCCAACATTGCTTTCCTAAGCTCTCTCCATTATCTGACCTAATTATCCTTCATTCTTGACACAAAACCGCACCAGAAAATCTTTTATTTTTCTAGGAAGTAGGATTAGTTCTTGTCCTTCTAATGACTTTTAGCTGATAGGATACTCATGTTTAGGCTCTGTTAATTACTAGAACATAGTCTTGATGCTATATAATTTAAAATACATGTATATTATGCATGAAAGGTCCTGATACAGTAAACATGGAGCCAATATTTGAGCTGAGAGCCTAGAGATTCAAGTCTTGTCCCTGACAAATACTGAATACTTAACCACGGACAAGTTACCTAAACACTCCATTACTCAGGCAATTCTCTTAAGTCAGGGGTTTTTAGCATTTTTCTTTTTTTTTTTTTGTATTGTGGAAACCTTTGGAAGTCTAGTGAAACCTACATTTTCCCAATCATTGCATAAAATAAAATATATCAGATTACAAAGGAAATTAATTTATTTTGAAATAGTGACCAAAATATTTTAAAAACAAGATCCAAATCTTAAATTAAGGACCCCTGATCTAAACTAAAATTATTAATTAGTCGTTTTCAATTTACATCTGAAAAGGGAATTTCCATTCAAAGGAATTTCTTGCAACAATGAAATCACAAGAATGGACTTTATATGTTCATGACTGGAATGACATACAGCTATGTCTCATTAGCATGAAAAATGAATTCCCAGAAGTAGTTACATTATTCAAATTCCTACTGCATATTTCCAGTGGGTTAGAACCTATGACCATGTTTTACATAATTATGGCTTTGAGTTGTATGAATTTGAATATATGGGACCATTTCAAGGAATTGTTCACACTAATCCAGACCTAGCTATATGAAAAGATATTTATATGGATACAGCTCTAAGAAGGTAGGGAAATCTAGATGTGTCAGCTTATAGCAATCTCTTTTCATTCATATTACTCAGAAGAAAAATTACCTAGCCAGATTAGGGAGAGAAGTAGATTTGACAAAATTGGTGACTTCATTATTTTAGGGAAGTCCCCATGAGGAAATGCCTTCTACTGATGTAAATGGATGCTACAATTAATATTTTTTGTTATCTGGAGTATTTAGATATTAAGTGATTTGTTCAGGGTCATGTACAAGATGTTTCAAAAGTCTAATAGTTTAAAACTATACTAAGACTTTTAAAATATTTTTGTCATAGATATGGCCAAAACCCAGGTCTTCTCAACTCTGAGATTGCCCTTCTATCCACTGTACCACATTATCTCTCAGACAATATTACAGCCACTAATTTGACTAAGGAGATCTCTAAGTTCTGTTTATACTCTAAAACAATGATTCCAGAGTTTTCAGTTCCATGCTCTTCTACATCATTCTTCACTAATTATCTTTACAGATTTAACCCCTCTATGCTAGATGGTTGTCAATGTTAAAAAAAATCTAACTAAGTAGAGGCATATCATGATTTAAAAGGAAATATATGGTTGGAGGATGTAGTTTTCTGTTTTTAAAATGTTACTTTTTCCTACTTTAAAATCTCTCATATTTAACCAGTTTTATCTTTAGAATCCAACTGGGTCACTTGCATAATTCCCTAGAGAAGGTAAAAGGCTTACCTATGTATTGTCCCTTGGGGATCACTGGGGAGCCAGCTCTGCAAAAGGAAGGGGGAAAAGAGAATTAAATACTACATTACTTCATCTTTCCCATTGTAAATGATTTAGGCACATTGTCAATGGGACTTATTGTCTATATGATAGGTTCAATACAAAAAATTACTCTCGACTCTCAAGTTAACCCTCATTGCTAGAAAACAAATACTCTATTCATTCCTAATTAATATATCACAGCAACTGTTTTAAACCTCAACTCTTCTAAACTCCCATAGTGCCCTGTCCTGCTCATTCTTCACTGGAAAAAAAAATTAGACCATTTGTCATAAGTTCCCCCTCTTCCTCTTCCTCTCTTATCATCTACCTATTCCTTGGTGTCAGAAATTGTTTTTGCTTTTCTTGGTAGCACTTAGTCTGGAACATAATAAATGTTGATTAATTAACTGATTAACACACCAGACTCATTTAGAGGCTTAGGTGGGTGAAGGGACTTCTCTAGAGCACAAAAGCAATAAGAGTCAGAACTGGAAGACAAGATTTCTGACTGGTGTACTATCCATGAAATCCGAAGGACTGTAGAAAAGTCACATAACCTATCTGTGCCCCAGTTTCCTCATCAAGAAAATGGAAGGGATTAGGGTCAAAGTTAATGATCTCAAAGATCTCCTGACATTCTAAACCTCTGATCACATGATCCAATATTTGAAAACTCAATGGTGTTGTCACTGTGCCACGGTTTAATAAAATGTCCAAAACTAATCACATTGTTTAAAGGAACAATTTATATTTATAGGGGATCAAGGTAAGATGTCAGAGTGAGAGAAGGGGTTCAAAGAGGTAAAGGTCTCATACTTTTCACTAGGAAACAACAAAGAGTAATATCAAAAGCAAAAAAAAATAAACAAAGCAAAACAAAAGCATACTCAATAAAAAAAAGCACAATTTAGAGTAAGCAAAGAATGGTGCTGATAATTCAGAACTATTGAATCCATTCACAGTGCTGAAAAGAGAACTGATGGAAATGGTCCAAGAAAATGGGCAAGATATCTCATTATGCCTCCAGGTAGATAAAGGATACATTCAAAGAAATTAAGCAAGATTTGACAATGCTAGGAAAATTACACAGACAAATAAAAGGAGTTGAAGAACAAGGAATATTATATGTGAAAACTAAGCATCAGAAGAACTAATGAAAGAAATGCCCAATATGGAAAATCTATTTGCAACCTCCCACTCACCTCCAACCCATATACATCAAGAGAAGCAAGTGAGTTACCACAATAGAACATAAAAATGACACACAAAAACATACACACCTATATAAATATATACACAATCACTGAATTATGCAAACTATTAGGAAACATACAAACTTAGTGGATACACTAGGATACAATGATCACAGAAAATTGAAAAAAAAAAGAATATGGATATTACATTTCAAGAAATATTCAAAAATTCTAAGACTTGACAAAAACAATTGTCCAAATCTAGAGAAATATTCCCCAAGATAATCTTCTCAGAGGAACCCAAGGTTTAAAATGCCTAACACCACTTTGTGGTTAAACTCCAAAGCTAGAAAGCCAAAGAAGTCATGCTATGCATTGTTCAAAGAAGTGAAAAAATCATTTATCAGGGAAATACAATTAAGATCACAAATTACTTCTCCAGCAGGAAAAAGGAGGTTGTAGAAATTGGAATATGCCATATTCCAAATTAAGAATTCTAAGTTCATGACTCATGTTTGTTTACCAAGCAAAACTCAATATGCTTTATGAAAGCAAGAGATGGCTATTTCAAAAGCAAACAGACTCATAAAAGTTTAGAGATCTATTCATTTCAAGGAATCCATTAAACAGCAAAGAAAGTCTCTTAGCCAAAAAGATAAGTATTTAAAATAACAACTTAAAACTGTTGCTAACATAATATGAGGACATTCATGGAAATGCATGGGAGAAATCACAAAGCTATCAGAAGAGTATTTAGAAAAATTAAGAGAAAAAAGGGATAAGGGATCAGTATAACTCCAAAGCAAAGTTCCTTTCTTTGATAAAAGGGCAATCCTAATTAAAGAAACCTATGTAATTTTAGTAGAAATAAAGAGAATCTTTGTGTAGAGTGTTAAGTTTGGATTAACAATATAAAGAAAAAGATATAAAAAGAATTTATTCCCTTCCAAGAGAATTACTGTAGAAAAATCTATAAATTATAATCACTAAGTGCAAATAGGCTAAACTCACCCAATCTCAAAAGAATTACCAAATAAATTTAAAAGTAGACTCCAACAGGATGCTGCTAAAAATAAACATATCTAATTCAAAAATATTTAAGTAGATTCAAGATGAAAGACTGGTCTAAAATTAACTATGTTACTATCAAATCAGGAAGTACAAGCATAGCATTAATGACATCAGACAGAGTTAAATTCAAACCAGAAAAATATGAAAGACAACGGACATTATATAATGCTAAAAGATTTCTTCAAAATGAAATGACATCTCATATATATGAACATATATTTGTATATAGATATATGGGCATTAAAATCCTGCCACAAAATTCATAAAAGAAAATTTCATAGTATTTTGAGATAAAGTGGATTTTAACAACTTCTTATCAGTATATGATAAATCAAACAAAAATATAATATAAATAAGCCCTATGTTCAGGGCCAACAAATTGTAAGATCTTTGGCTGAA
Organism: Gracilinanus agilis; assembly: GCF_016433145.1. Classification (NCBI taxonomy): domain Eukaryota; kingdom Metazoa; phylum Chordata; class Mammalia; order Didelphimorphia; family Didelphidae; genus Gracilinanus; species Gracilinanus agilis. The sequence continues at coordinate 654,160,112 of NC_058131.1, read as the reverse complement.
GCCAGAACCTGCCTCAAAATAGGAGAACACATTTTTCTGAAAGAAACATTTGCATGTTGATTTGGGAAGAGAAAATTTGATGGTTATCACATTAAAAAATTAAAATTTGTCTTTAAGTTAAATTTCTTTTTTAAAAATAGAAATTTATCAATCAACAAAAACAATATAATTCATAGATCTGTTTGCATGTTGCCTTCCCTAGTTGATTGTGAATTCCTTGAGGGCAGTGACTGTCCTTTGCCTCTTTTGGTGTATAATAAGTATCTATTGATTGATTGATCATATGAAGATAGAAAAAACAAGATTGGTTACATATTGGATATATGGGATGGGGACTTAGTGAGAGGTTTAGAATGACCCCAAATTCAAGAATATGTATGAATAAAGCATTGTTCTACTTAGTGGGGCTTTGGGGGTGATGTGGAAAAAAAAAAAACCTTCCCTTCAAGATAAAACAACTAAATAACTAAATAGATGAATAGAGAAAATATGGTGACTGGGAAAAGCTTCCCATAGGAGGTAGTTCCTAAATTGAATCTGCAGCAAAGCTGAGGATTCTAGAAAGTCAAGGAGGAATGAGGGAACGCAATCCAGGCTTGGGAGATGGAGATGGAACACCAAATCTAGAGAACAGTGAGAAGGCGAGCTGGGCTGGAAGAGAGAGTGAGTGAAGTGAAGAAACAGGCAATCATTCTGGAAGGACAGGCTGGGAGCCAGACCGTGAAGGGCTTTAAATGCCAAGCTGAGAAGTTTGTACTTTATCCTAGAAGCATTTGGGCAGCCAAAGAAGATTCCAAGCAATGCAGGGACTTGGTCAGACTTGCTCTAGAAAAATTATCTTGTGCTTGTGTGGAGGTTGTATTGGAGTGGGCAGAGAGGCTACTTGGGATTCCAGATAAGAACTGCTGAAGGTGGTGGATGTGTGGGTGGGCAGAAGGGACAGATTTAAAAGATGATGAAGGAGAATCAACAAGATTTTGCAGCTCATTAGATGGGGGTGGAGTGCTTAGGGAGAAGGAAGAGTCCAGGATGACTTCAAGATTGAGTCATCATCAATTACTCAAATGCCAGTTTTACAATTATATTTTGAAGTACAAATCTAAAAAAAGGATATATATTGCTAGCAGTGGCTGTCCTTAAGTTTTGTTTTTGTCCCCTTTTAAACCTCTTCCCAGGGAGAGAAGAGAATAGAGGAAAAAAGAAAACCAAACCCCTGGCTTTAACCTAAAAAAAGTTAAAGCCTAACGCTTGATGCCTGAACAAAGGAGCATCAGAAAAACCGACAGCACATGGAAAGTCTTACTTGAACTAATAAAAAATGACTTGGTGGAGGGGATAGGAAGGGGCAGCTAGGTGGCTCAGGAGATTGAGAGCCAGGCCTGGAGATAGGAGGTCCTGGGTTCAAATCTGGCCTCAGACAATTCATAACTAACTGACCTGGGACAAGTCATCCTCATTATGACTAGCTCTTATCCTTCTTCTGCCTTGGAACCAACACACAGTATTGATTCTAAGACAGAAAGTAAAGATTTTTAAAAAATGATTTGGGGCAGCTAGTGGATGGAAAGCCAGGCCTGGAGACACAAAGGTCCCAGGTTCAAATCTGGACCCAAACATTTCCTAGCTGTGTGACCTTGGGCAAGTCACTTAACCCCAATTACCTAGCCCTTAGCACTTTTCTGACTTGGAATTACCACATGGTATTGATTCTAAGATGAAAGATAAGGGTTTAAAGATAATTATGAGATGAACAGAGACAGGAGAATAATGTATATATATATATATATATATATATA
>NC_058131.1:654136082-654157962 GCF_016433145.1 Gracilinanus agilis | reverse complement strand
TATATATATATATATATATATATATATACACATATATATATGTGTGTGTGTGTGTGTGTGTGTGTGTGTGTGTGTGTGTGTGTGTGTATGATAGCTACTGGTTGGGGTGTGTGTCATTGCCCTAAGTAAAATGGAAGCCACTTAAGGGAAATATATATATATATCCTCATGCAAAAAAGAAAAACAACTGAAAATTCTTAGTAGCCCTCTCTTTGGGCTTCCCTAGAGTATAACAGATAATTATTTTCTTAGAGAAGGAATTCATCCTTAGAATGTTAGTTCCTTGAAATCAGGGGACTGTATTTCTTCTGTTTTTTACTTATATTCTCAGAGTTTAGTAGAATGTGTGGAACCTAGTCAAGTGTTTAATAAATCCTTATTTACCTGCTTGTTGATTGGCATCGTGCTTTGATGACCCTGGACTGCTTTAGGGGACAAAGCATCTGAAGATACACACTGGGTTGGAAAGACAATGGGAAAGAAAGGATGGAGTAGGAGTTGGGGAGGGGGAATTAGGAGGGGAAAGGGGAGGGAAAGAAAGGGGAGGAGGAGGAAAAGAAAGGGGAGGGGGAGGAAAAAGAGAGAGAGGAGAGGGATTGGGGAGGGGAAATAGGAGGAGGAGGAGGCGATTATATCCTTCAGCCCCAGCAGTTAGCTTTTTGAAAAGACCTGATAAACTCATATACAATGAGCAATGCCACATAAATCCTCCCCTCCCCTCCAGTTACCAAGGCAACCCACACCGATAGCTAACAAAACCTTCTCCATCCAAGATCTTGAGCCTGTCACAATGACCTGGGCTGCTACACCCAGCCTCTTCTAGGCAAGGACAGGAAAACTGTGTTTTTCCATGAGCCTCAAACCTTCCCTCCATCCCCCAAGGAATGGACTTGCTTGGGGAGAGCTAAACATCTGGGAAATAGCTTTAATCTGATTCTCAAAATCCTGGAGGCACAAAATGGATTAACTTCCTGAAAGCTAGGCCTGACTTAAGTGTATTACTGAAACAAAGGATCAAATTGGGACCTTAATGAACCAATCAAGGAAGTCTGTTTTAGCTCAGCTACTAGGTATTTCTTGTTATCTAGATGTTCCTTCCATAAACACCATTGAAGAAGTGAGACAAGAATAGAAACACTGCTAAATTGTATAGAGACACTTTGAATTTAATTTGTGACTCAGTAACTCCTTTTTGAAACAAGATGGAAGCCAATGAAAATAGTTTAAATATAATATTTGATAAAATGAGATCTGTAGGAAACTAGAGAAACAAAGCTGAGTGAAGTACAGGCATTTCCCTGTTATAGCAATCTGTCTCTGGAAGAAGTAAAATTGTATTTAGTTTTCTCTATTTTTAGGGAGTAGGCTTTAGATAAAGTCAAAAGACTGTGAATTTCAAGCTGAAGAGACTCAATGATCATTTAGTCCAGTCTCTTTATCCTAGAGAAAAGGAAACTGAAGCAGGTGACAGAGCCAGAATGTGAAGCAAGGTCTTCTGATGACTTCTAAAACCCTTTCCACACTATCATGTTATAAACTCTATTGCCTAGCTTTCATCTATTTACCTATCTAAAACCTCTAGTGCAATAAAAATTATTATTAATCAGACAATTTAACATTTATTTTGGAGAATATCAGAAATCCTGGCTTTAAGAACTTTGTAATTTGTGATATTTTATGGGTGAAAAAAATGTCTTGGAATCAATACCAAGTATTGGTTCCAAAGCAGAAGAGGGGTTCTGGCTAAGCAATGAGAATTAAGTGACTTGCCCAGGATCACACAAATATGAAGTGTATGAGGTCAGATTTGAACCCAGGACCTTCCATTTTCAGGCCTGACTCTATCCAATAGACCACCTAGGTGCCCCCCAGTACTATTTCATCTTAGCCATTCATTGTATGCTATTTATGGAATGTGCACTAAGGTATAATCATCTGGTTCTGGAATGACAAAAATAATACAGGCACAAATTGTTTAGATGCTCAGTTCACACCAAAAGTCATCTCTGCTCCCTTTCCTTCATCTTCCCACCATCATTTCAAGAGAGTAAAGGCAACTTAGTGGAGCAAAGACATAGAGGTTAATGTAGCCAGGAGCTAGACCATTACAATTGCACTCTAAGAGTCCTATTTCACTCCTTAGTTTCTCACCTTGTCGGTGGGTTGTTGTCCTTCATACCTAAGAAGAACAAAATGACATTACTGGTGATGTCTTTTGACTCACACATAAATTGGATTTAAATGAGACAGAGTTGCACAAAGTCATCAATCTCACTTTCTCTTCCAGAGTCACCCAAGTCCAGTGGTAAGAAGAAGCCAAGATGACTGGTGATGGTCCAGGATGCAGTGGAAGGCCTTGGCTTCTTCAATGTCTGACCAAAGCTCTAAATACTCAACAATGCTTGCTTCATGGCCTTTGGAACAAATTGGTCTCAACCCTACCTTCCATTGGGAGAAGTCTTCACATGTCTAGCAAAGATCCCTCTAACTCACCAATTAGTTTATGGCTCATAGGTTGATCTCAATATGACAAGACAATTTATCCAGTTATGGTTGCTGAACATGCTAGAGCTTGTTGAAGCTACAGGTGAGAGCTAGGTGGCAGATAAATACCAAAGAAGGAAAACAGTCCTGAAAAGAGCCTTCATACTAGTGGTAATAGTCTTCCCAGAACACCTCATACACCCTACTTTCCTTATAATTGACCTCTCTGCAACTAAAACTCTTGTTGGCACTGGCCCCAAGATTCTACCATTAAGCATATATCACTAGGAAATCATTAGCAAAAGAAGACTCCATATACACCAAAATATTTATAGAAATACTTTGCATAGCATTACAATACTTTCACAAAGTAGATGCCAATTAATTGAGAAAAAAACTCAACAAATTGTGGGCCATGAAAACTATAGAATTCTACTTTAAGAAACAACAAGCATGATAAATACAGTGAATCATGGAAAGACTCATACTAACTGATGCAGAAGTAAGCAGAACCAAATATATATAAAATTATTACAACAATGTAAATAAAAAGAATAACCACAATGAAATCAAAACTGAATGCTGTAAAGCATCTCCTCACTTCCCAAGTTAATGACTCTACTGCATTACTTTACTTCTTGCAGCAGGCTACAATCAGGAAGGCAAGTCTCTGGAATGAGAAACTAGCAGCTGCTACCAGTAGCCTTAATAAGGATTTTATAAATGTGTGTTAATCTGTTGGCAGCAGATAAAAAAGCAAGTCCGGTGCCTTATATTTTTATCTGCACTTGGGATTGTCCTGGTGTGGGAAACTCCTAGTACAGAAACTTCTTCCATCAAAGATTTACAACTCTTCTCTAAATTGTTATCTTTAAAAGTTTTCTGAGGTACAAGGAGGTAAAGCATTTTGTCCATAATCATGAAGCTAGTTTGTATTAGAGGTAAGTCTTGAATTGAGGTTTTCCTCCCTCAAAGGCTAGCCCTGATTCCCAGCTTCTCCTATTATAATGTGATGTCTTGGAATATAGAAGAGAGAGAAAGAGAAGAATGAAACTGCCCTATGTCAGAGGAGTGAAACTCTGAGGAGTCTGCTGTAAAGTAAAATGGACAAGGGATACAACCAATGAAGCCTATAGAATCCTAGGAATAAAGGTCATTACACAAAGGCAAGAAGAGGAAAAAAAAGTCTACAATGATCCTGAAAGAAGCCTCCCTTTGTTCTTAGATAATTGTTATACTAAGTTTTTGCCACTCCTCTCTGATGGGTAGAATTCCTGGATCTAACATAATTCTAAGAACCAAGGATATCTATCAATTGCAGAATGGCTGAATAAGTTGTGGTATATGATTGCAATGGCATACTATTGTGCCATGAGAAATGATAAGACCATCACAAAAAAAATCTGGAAAGACTTATATGAAGTGATGGAAAATGAAGTGAGCAGAAACAGGAAAACATTTTACACAGAAACAACAATGATGTACACTGATCAACTCTGAATGACAAATATTATCCACAATGCAAAATAGCAATAATAATTCCATGTATCAGGAGAGATAATGGATATAGGCAAAAGTCAAGAATTTTACAAGAAAAAGAGGTAAGACTAAGACTCTAGACATTTCAAGCATAGAGGTTTCCAGACATCTGCTCTACACAAAAGAGAGGTGGTAGGTGGGATAAGGTGGGCTATATCTATAGCAGAAACAATTTGCCAAAAAAATTGGGATAAGTCTAGCACCTCAGTGAGAACTCTAAATGGTAGATACTCTGACCTAGATCTCTGGTTCCCACTATAACTAGCTTCTCCATGTTGGGATTCCTTTTCATAGGAATTTTCTCCACCACATCCCTTATTGATGCACTGAATCAATTCTCTGTGTCCTTCACCACAGATTCCCAGTTATTCTTGGCTATCAAAGAGAATCTATCTTCACTGGATCAGGCAAAGACTTTTAAATGCTCTCCCACTGATATGGACCTCACTTTAGTGAAGTACTGCAACTGCCATACCTGTGCAACACATTGGCAACACTTAATCAAGATTACATTAGCATCTTTTAATTTATGAGTACTTTACCCAACCAATAAATATAATCCTTTACATTTTCAACTCTCTTAAAAATTGGTTGTAACTTGTAATTCATTATGCAAATCATTACACTTTCACCAGGCATCAACAGCAAATTGATATTTCTAATGAATTCTCTGATCATGGAATAAAATTGGAATCCATTATTCCAAGCACACACTTCAGATCTGATTGCTGAACCCCCATTAATGATATTTAAAAGTTCATGAAAAATGAGATGAGAAAATGTCCCAATATTCAAAAAGGGAAGAAGATAGTATATGCAAACTACTGACCCCTACTACTGACTGGAGCCAGAACTATCCCCTCAGAAGTCACTTGGGGCAGTGACTAATGCTAGTGAAATGTGAATTATTCAACATGTGAAGAGACTGAAGTAGCTTATGGGTCCAAAATCGAGGAAAACCATAAAAGGGAAGGAGTCAAAAAGTGAGTGATAAGGTAATCTGAGGAAAAGAGACTAAAAGTACTAAATATCTTGAATATAATAAGATAAAGAAACAAACAAGATATAAATAACAGAAGGGAATATGAATTCCACATCAGGTAAGAGAGTCAGATATCTATAAATAAATATTTCCAGACACAGGAAGATGAATCAATATTTGATGAGGTATACGACCCTGTCTATATCCAAGAAAACATGGAACTGTAGCAGAATGTTCCTGGATGATTAGAAAAATAAATGAAAATTATGAAATCAATTCTATTCTATACAACAGAAATAAATGATTGAAGAGAAAAACTTAAATCCATGGTGGCAAGCCTCACTAAAGAAACAAAAGAGAAAATATCTAAGTAGGAATATAAATATACAGAAGTGCAGGGCAATCTGGAAATTAGAAGTTCACTATAATTATGTTAAAAAAATAAATTAGCACTTTTCCTAGAACTTAGTTACCTAGGTTACTTAGAAACTGAGATGTTAAATAACTAATGGATGATCAGAGAAGTAATATATGCCAGAGGCAGAAATTCAACACATGACTTCCTAATGCCCAGGCCAGTCCTCTATTTTCTATCCAACTACATAGCATAGTTTAGCACTGGACATTGAGATTAAACACTTGCTTGTAAAATAGTCAAGAGAGCCTCATTAAGATCACTATGCCTCAGTTTTTTCTCATCTGCCAAATGAAGGTGTTGAATTACATAGCATTTGAGGTTTCTTTTAGTTTTATCTTCCCATGATTTTTTTTTATTCATGACAACTAGTTGGGAATTACTGAAGGAAAAAAAGAGTTATATGACAATAATATCTGGTATAATTTCCTAAAAGGACAGGTTGAAGATAAAATGTCCTGAGAGAACTCTGAGGAGTTCAATGGTGGAAAGAACTGGTGGATACTTGGCTCTCAGCATCTTTTTGCTAGCACTACTGCATTACCTTGAAATTGGCCTCAAATCTTACTCTAACTCAAATTCAGCACATACAAAGCCATGTAAATGATTTTCCTAAAGCATAAATCTGATCTTATCATATACACCGCCCCCAATCATCCCACACATACTCAGATGTGCACACTTTCTCTCTCTCTCTCTCTCTCTCTCTCTCTCTCTCTCTCTCTCTCTCTCTCTCTCTCTCTCACACACACACACACACACACACACACACACACACACACACACACACACTTTCCCAGAGTTAATCATCAATCCATGAACAGATCAATAATCACCTACTGTGTGCAATAAATTATTTGAGGTACCAGGGATACAAATAAAGAGAATGTAATAATCTCTATACTCATATACTTTATACTCTAATGACAAAGGAAATAAGAAAATATATTCAGGTATATGTAATGAGAAAAATACAAATACGTACAAGGTAGTTAAGGAGGGCCACATGGAAAAAGAAAGAATGACAAAATGGGGGAGTTAGAGAGCACTTTGCCTGCTTCACAATTTGTCCAAACTTTGACCTGAACTTCTAGCATTTAAGGAATTGCTGCTTATTTTTTCAAGCAGTAGGTAGCAAGCAAAGGAAACTAAGACAATCTCTTTGTCAGTACTTGTTAGTATGAGGATCAACAATATCTTTAATATCCCCTAGAATGGATTGTATTTGCAACTACTTTTTAAATAAGTTTATATTGATGTCCTCTGATTTTTACATCATCATAGTTAACCCCAGCAACCCTCTCAGAGAACCATCCCACATAATGAATAGTATTTTAAAAACAAAAAGAGGGGAAAATGAGCATATTAATCAATACAAAAAAGAATAGAAAGATGTCTCACATAGAGCATTTGTGGACTTCATCTATGCAAAGGGGCAGAGTTGGAGTGTCTTCTCATATCTCTTTGTTTAAACCATGTTTGTTTTTATAGTTTTGCAAAATTCACTTTTTCATTTTTTTGTGTATGAATCTTTCTACTTAAATTGTTGCAATCAATGTGTATATTGTCTTCTTGGCTCTACTTATTTCAATCTGCATTGGTCCATGATCTTTACATGTTTTCTGTATTTACCACATTCATAATTTTTATAGCATAATAATATTTTACTATATTTCTATACCACAATTTTATCAATCATTTCCCAATCAGGCTATATATTTTGTTACCAATCTTTTGCTATCATAAAAAGTTTAACTATGAATATTTTAATGAACATAGGGATTTAAATTACCTCCTTGGGGTATCAGGCTAGTAATGGAATCACTGGTTCAAGAAATATGGATGTTGGTACATTTATTTTTATAATTCCAACTTAGATTTATTTGCATACTTCCAAATTGTTTTCCAAAATGGCATTAGTTTGCCTACTTCCCACACCCTCTCTTTCTCTGACAATTATTATTGATAATTTGGAATATGCTTTCATATAGGTTAATAATTTATAACTTTTGAGAACTGTTTGAATCCATTGACCCATGAATTATATAGATATGGGTCTTCTATTTTTAAATTAAATATAAAATCAAATATAGTCTATCACCTCTATATTCTTGAAAGGTATGCCTCTCCAAATAGCTCAATACTTCATTAGCTTTTGTGGCTGTGACATTATACTAATAATTCATTATGTTTGTAGTTCACAAAAACATCCAAATATATCTTTTCAGTACTACTGTCTTACCATTACCATCCTGCACTGATAAAATTTATTTTCTTGTAACCAAACAAAAAAATCCCATGTATTCCCACTGAATTTCCAAATGCTCAAGCACATCAAGATCTCTTTGCATCCTGATTCTCTCATGCAGTATGCTTGCTATCCCTTCTCATTTTGTATCATTTAAAAATTTAATTAGGAGATCATCTATGCCGTTGTCTAACATTGATTAAAAAACTTTAAACAGCACAGGGTTAAGCACAGTGTCATAGGATACCTCACCAGAGACCTTCTGCCACATTGACAATGAACCATTAGCAACTATTCTTTGAATCCAGTGATCCAACCAGTTCTCAATCCATCTAAGTATATGATCATCTAGTCCACATCTCTACATTTTCTCCATAAGAACAGTATGAGATAGTTTATCAAAAGCTTTGATAAAATCTAGGTAACCTATATCAATAATCCTTCATTTATTTAGCAATCCTGTCAAAAAAAGGAGTGAGATTAATCTCACTTGACTTGTTTTTGTTGAAGCCCTATTGCTCCTCATGACTACAGTTTTCTTTTCTAGACATCTACCAACATTATCTTTAAAGATTAATTCTATATTTTTTCTGAGAAATTGAAATCAACCCCACTGACCTATAGTTTGCAAACTGTTTTCTTTGCAACACATTTGCTCTTCTTCAATCATATGGTACCTCACCCATTTTCCATCAACTTTAAAATATCACAAACAGTGACTCAGCAATCATATGCCACTTTTTTCAGTGCCCCAGGATATAGTTTATTTTCTAGGTCAGGTGACTTGAATTTATCAAGACCAGCTAGATGAATCTCTCCATTAAATCATTTCTGTTCTTTAAATTCCAAAGCAAAGATTATTATCATTGTCAAAAGATACAGAAGAAAATAATTATTTTGCAGTTCTTCCTCCTCTCCATAAGTTATTATCATCCTATCTACCCACGGATGTGCTGAGAAAGGTTTAATGACTTTTTCTGCCAAAAAAGAAACATATGCACCTACTTATAGATTTAATCTAAATTATTAACATTTTATTCATCATGTTTTTAAGTCTAGATAACAAACAAAATAATACAGCAAGTCTTTATTTATAATATTTGCCAATTTCTGAAGGTGTAAATGCTCACATTGAAAATTTAACAATTGACTCTGGAAAGATTAATATGAACCAGCTCTATCATACCTCTGTAACTGCCCTAGGAAAAAGTCATATTCCTTCTTTCATCCTCCCATCTCCCATCCCACCTGACCTCACTTCTGTAGCATTTCAGTCAATGAGAACCTAGCTATCTTTCCTCTGAATCATTGTAAATTTGCCTTTCTAAAAATCTAAGATGTATGTCAGACTATCTCTATATTTTCTCTCCTCATAAATCATAAATTATGGAAGAAAATAGTCACTTTTCTCCCAGAGTTTGTATAACATACCTTCTATCAACCAGTCCTTCCCTATTAATAAGAATCAGGTCAAGAATTAAATTTCCCCTTTGTGGTTTCTCCATGTCTCCATTAAAGGATGAAATTATCATTAAGACAAGAAATTCTTAGCTGCTCTGAATTGTACAGAGAGCCAATTACAGCAGATATTTGGATAATTGAAGTTTCCCATCACTGTTACGTCATATTTTCTATGCCAGACCTGTCACCTATTTCCCAAACTCCTCATCTATTTCCTCTTTCTACTTTTCTGAAGCATACTCTAATGACAAAATCTCTTCTGCTTCTCTCTCCTTCACTCAAATATTCTCAAATCTGGCCCCTGGATTTCCTCACGTGGTTGAGAATATCACTATGTAATAGTGTAATCTATTCACCTTCTTTGTCCATTCTGTTTCTTTTAAATAAGTTAGAATCATCCAGAGTAAGAGTCTAGTCCAGTGATTCCCAAAGTGGGTACCACCGCCCCCTGGTGGGTGCTGCAGCAATCCAGGGGAACGGTGATGGCCACAGGTGCATTTATCTTTCCTATTAATTGCTATTAAAATTTAAAAAAATAATTTCCAGGGAGATAAGTAATATTTTTTCTGGAAAGGGGACGGTAGGCCAAAAAAGTTTGGGAACCACTGGGCTAGTCATTAGTCTCATACCAATAAGTCTCTGAGATACTTACAAGTCAATTTTATCTTCATCTACTAGGATTTTTAATTCTTGTTTGGTGAGTACTTGTACTAAACTTTAAGTACTAGATAACTGAGGGCATGGATTTTGCTCCTGGCTACTTTCTTGGATTTTTATCTCCTCTGAATTTCTAAATATCTCAACTAGTACACTTACTTCTTTGTAGCTACCCTCTAGGGAATCTAACTTGCAAAATATAAATAGTCTTCTCCCTTATTTACTTTTCTAGGAAAACTCCTCATACTTACCACTTCTAACCTTAACTCATTTCTCTTTCTCACATATACAATTCCTCTCCTATACTTTACTACAAATACACTACTTTTGAAACCTCTTTCCGCATGCCAAGAACTAATTTCTACCACCAAATCCCTTGTGAACATCAACAAAGATTGCATCCTGATACTTCTGAAGTAGTCCTTGAGATGAAATTGGAAACCCTACTTTTATTTATCGTTTGAGATGGAAATATGAATTATATTCACTGTCTTGAGTAGTATAAAGTACAGCTGACCCAAGCCTGAAGTTAGGAAGATATCTTCTTGAGTTCAAATCTGGCCTCAGACACTTAATTAGTTGTGTGTACCTGGGCAGATTACTTAACCCCTGTTTGCCTCAATTTTCTCATCTCTAAAATGAGCTGGAGGAAGAAATGGCAAACCATTCCAATATCTTTTTTTTTAAATATAAAAACCCAGGTTTAATGTCTTGGGCAGTTATAGAATTCTAACAGCAAAGGGCTTTTGATCAGATCTGGACAGTTCACACTCCAATATCTTTTCAAGAAAACCCTAAATGTGATCACAAAAAGTTGGACAGAACTGAAAAAGACTGAATGAAAAGACCTGTCGCAACATACAAAATTTAGAAAATTCAGATATTTCATTAACTGAATACTTCACAAGATTCATGATTTCATCAAGGATATCTTTTCCACTGAAGTACGTCATGATCCATCCATTCCTTCCCATCTATATCATTCCATCCCAAGTTTGCCCAAGTGTTCTCCAGTTCAAATCTACACGTTGCAAGCTGGTTCTTGTAATATATGCATAATAATATATAATATTAATAGCAATTAATATTATATTATAATTATATTAGTATAATGTTAATTATATAATATAATGAATATAATAATAAATTAATTATATTTATATTAATATAGTTATAATATATAATAAAATAATAATGGTTCAGATGGTTACCACTCTGTAGGTTGCTATCATTACAGGACCCACTCAACATCTGTGAAATGCAAAGAATATGCTGCTGACTACCTTCTCCTTTCCACCAACCATTCTCTAAAAACTTTAATGTCTCAAAGATTATATACATATATATGTATTTAAATACATATTAGGAAAGCACAAGCTTTGCCAGGATCTACTAAGCTATTTGAGGGATAGTCTAAGCTCTAAGAGATTCATTTTCAGTATCTTGGTCCTAAGGTGATGAATTATTTAACAAGGCTAAAAGGGCAAGGAAGCTGTTTTGGGGGTGGGAGAAAGAGATAAATATAGCTTGGTTTCTCATAAACAAACAAAAAAACATTAAATACTTGTAAGGCTCAGAAAATCCACAGATGCCTATGTTCAGCTATTTATATTCAACTTAAGCAGACCCCCATGAAGAGCATAAATAATAGGGCTAGCTCGAGAGTCCAGGTCTCCACAAAGGCATTGCCAATATGAATGGATTTGGCATGGTTTTATTAGCTGTTGAATGTTATGTCCATTCTAGGGACAGCCTACAGAGATCAAATGACTTTAATATAGTCGGCTTTCCAAGCACATTCAGCCTCAAGCTGCTCACTGCAGATACTTCAAACAGTCAGTGAAGTTGAAGCATTTTCATTAACTTGAATCAATTCCTAACACTGTGCAGTCTGCCAAACTAGTTATTAGCCTTTCAGAGAATGTCAGTCTTTGCAACCACCATTAAAATACATGTTATTTTTTAAAAAAAAATAAAAAAGGAAAGCCTTTGCTGGTGGGAGGAAGTTAGGGAAAAGCTGAGGGAAGAGGGGAATGGACCCTGTTGATGTAAGAATTTTGAATACAGTACATCTGGTGCTGTGGCCTTTGAATGCCAGAGCTTATTAGTCTTGCCCACTTTCTGATTTGGAATTTCTAAGAGGATAAAGCAAATGGATCCCCATAAAGAACTTCACAGTCTTTAAGTTGAGAAGAACCTTAGATGCTATAAATAGAGAAGCTCCAAGGCACAGAATCTGGGATCTGGAGAGAAATCTCTAAAAAGCATCCAATATGATTAAAGCAATAACTATTACTTATATCTAGAAAAAATGTGATTAGCAATAACTGCCATTTTTTGATGTTTTTATAATAAAAATTCACTTTTATACAGCACTTTATGTTTTGAAAAATTCTTTAAATATATTATTTTATTTCATCCTCCCAACCATACTTGGTAGGTGGTGCTATTAACCTTCTCTCTTTTACAAATGAGTAAATTGAGGTTCAGAAATTGCAAGTTATCCAGGTTGGCACAAATTATTTCATTTAAGTTTCGTAATAGCCCTGTTGGTAGTTATTACAGGCATTACTATCCCCATTTCATAGATGAGACTGTTCAATGAAATGTTAATGACTTGAAATGAAAAGTTAAATGACTTGCTGATACACAAGTAGTAAGCATCAGAGGAAGGATTCCAGGCAGACAAGTAAATAGGACAGACAGAACAATGAATGTTTCTCCATAATGAATCATGCATACTTCAAGAATGCATTCAACTAAATGATTTCTGAGGGACCGAGCTCTGTGTGGTGTGACATTTTTATCTGTCATTCTGATAAAGACATAAATGACATACTATCAGATTTTCAGATTACACAAAGCTGGAGGGATAAATGATACTGAAGATGATGGATTTTGAATCCAAAAAGACCTTCTCAGGATGGAGTCCTGGGCTGAATATGGTAGGTTGAAACTTAATAAGGATAAATAGAAAGTCATTCACTTGGGTACAAAAAAAAATCAATGTTAACTAGCACAAGATGAGGGAGATGATGTTAAGCAAAAATTGTTCTAGAAAAGCTGTGGATGTATTAGTTGAGTTTAAGCTCAATATAAGTAAGCCAGGTGGTAGCCAAAAATCTAATGCAATTTTTAATTCAGAGCTTTGGGGAATAAGGATGTGACCATCCTAATGTACTCTGCTTTCATCGATCCTCATCTGGAGTAGTGGGCTTAATTATGAATATTATCACTTAAAAAGGACATTGATAAGCTTGAGAGTGTTGTCCAGAGGAAGACAATGAGGACCATGAAGGGCCACGGTCTATGTCATATTAGGACTGATTGAAACCACTGGGGGTTTTAGTCTGCAGAAGAGATGACTCAAGGAATATGATATCTATCCTCATATAGAATAGGTATTAAGCTTGTTATATGGCACCAGAGGCCAGAAGTAGGAACAATGAGTGGAAGTTACAAAGGAGAAAATTTAGTCTTGATATAAGCAGGGAAAAAACATTCCTAAAAATTAGAGTTGTCCAAAAATGGAATAATCTGTCCCAATAGGTAGTGGGTTTATCTTTCTTGGGGGTCTTTGGTTCTTCCTTTTGCCTATGGATTTGCCTAGATAGGCATTAAGTTCCCTTGGATTCTGTGAGGTCCCTTCCAACTTCTGACATGTCATGTCATAGATTTTCTGGCTGACAAATCATTTTGTCCATATTAACAATCATGTCCACAAGGGCCAAATGATTTTGCCAGTGGATAGCTGAGTAGCTCTGTGATAATATACCAATCTTATATTACAAAAGAATCCCAGTGAAAATTTGATATTTTAATAGATGCATGGTCTCAACAACGTGAATATTTTCTCCACCTCTGTAGACAACTTCTCATTCCATGTGATAATTGTCCAAACTACCCACCCCCCAAATGCTCTCTACAGGATCTCTTCCTAATACACTTCCTTTGAGACCCGCCTCGCCTTTACAGATATTAGTATTTTATGAATATCAGTGTCACCTTCTGGCTGCTCATCTGTTATTCCTTATTCTCAATATGTGACTCGTCCTATTCCCTTCTGTTAATATAATTTCTTGATGATGTTGCTTTATCACTTATTTTATAAAAGTTATTATTAGTTAATAATTACATCAAATTTTTCATCATATTACTAACTCAAGCCCAAAAGCCTGCTTATATCCATTATATACCGCTCCATTGCTATGGGGATCTTTTGCAATTTTTATTCTTGAGAGAATGTTAGTGTTTCATAATCTAAAGTCTCATAGCATTGCAAATCAATCTGTCACTAAGCATTTATTAAGGACTTGCTATGTGCTAGGCACTATCCTAAGCACCAGGCAGAGGAAGAAAGACAAGCATAACATTTACTCTAAGAAAGCATACATTCTAATGAAGGCAGACAAAAAGCAAACAAATAGGTACACACATGTTATACATGGAGTAGAAGGGACATAACTTTAGAGGGGAAGTTCCCAGCAGGTAGGAAGCCCAGGAAAAACATTCCGTAGAACCTTTTGATTCTCATTGCCAGGAGAATACATTAAAAGTTATAATTCTGCATCAAGGAGTAGTTTTAGATAATTAAAGAAATTGTATAGTTTTTCAAGTTACCTATTCCAATCCCTTCCCCACTATTCAATTCTGGAATCACTTCATTATCAATATGTAAAGTCTATAGGTATCAATGGATCAATTCAATTAGTTGGCCATCCAACTTCATATTATAATCTAAGCAACATTTATTTTTGATTCATTTGTTTTCCTATGAAGATGGCTATTTTTTTGACTCTGTGGATTTCATTAAAGAGGTCTTTTGTGTTACAGATCTTGATATAAATAATACAAGTATTTATTTAGAGCCAGAAACAATAAGAGAATCTCATCAACTATAGGGAAAGTTTTCTTTTTACACTAAGAGTTTGCCCATTAAGGTAGGCAATGAGGAAACCAAACTATCACTCTTTGCAGATGATATGATGGAATACTTAGAAAATCCTGGGAAATCAATTAAAAAGCTAGTGGAAATAATCAATAACTTTAGCAAATTTGCAGAATATAAAACAAACCCACATAAATCATCAGCTTTTCTATATATTTCCAACAAAAATCAGCAATAGGAGTTAGAAAGAGAAGCTCCATTCAAAATTACTCAAGAGAATACAAAATATTAAGGGATCTTTGCCAAGACAAACTCAGGAATTGTATGAACACAACTACAAAACATTTTTCACACAAATAACGCTAGATCTAAATGATTAGAAAAGCATTGATTGCTTATGAGTAGAATAAGCTAATATAATAAAAATGACAATCCTGCCTAAATTAATTTACTTATTCAGTGCCATACTCTAAAAAACTTTTTATAGAATTGGAAAAATTATAATCAAGTTCATCTAGAAGAACAAAAGATCAAAAATATCAAGAGAACTAATAAAAAAATGTGAAGGATGGTGGCCTAGCAGTACCAAATCTTAAGCTGTACTATAAAGCAGTGATCATCAAAACAATCTAGTACTGGCTAAGAGATAGAAGGGTAGATCAATGGAATAGATTTGGGGTAAATTACCTCAACAAGCTAATGTTTAATAAACTGAAAGATCCCAGCTTTTGGGACAAGAATCCACTATTACACAAAAACTCCTGGGAAAATTGGAAAACAGTATGGGAAAAATTAGGTTTAGATCAACATCTCACACCCTATACCAAGACAAATTCAAAATGACTTAAATATAGAACATAGAATACTATACCTATCAGATCTGTGGGTAAGAAAATAACTTAAGACCAAGTAAGAAATAGAGAACATTATAAGATATAAAATGAATGATTTTGATTATATTAAATTTAAAAAGTTTTGTACAAACAAAACCAATGTGACCAAAATTAGAAGGGAAGTAACAAACTGGGAAAAACAATTTATAACATAAATCTCTGACAAAGGTCTAATTTCTCAAATTTATAAGGAACTAAGTTATATTTATAAGAAATCAAGCCATTCCCCAATTGACAAATGGTCAAGGTATGTGAATAGGCAGTTTTCAGGTGCAGAAATCAAAACTATCAATAATGACATGAAAAAGTGTTCTAAATCCCTCCTGAGTAGAGAAATGCAAATTAAAACAACTCTGAGGTACCACCTCACAGCTAGTAGATTGGCTCATATGACAGTAATGGAAAACAATAAACGTTGGAGGGGATGTGGCAAAACTGGGAAGCCAATGCATTACTGGTAGAGTTGTGAATTGATCTTACCATTCTGGAAGGTAATTTGGAATTATGCCCAAAGGGCTTTAAAAGAATGCACCCTGGGGGCAGCTGGGTAGCTCAGTGGAGTGAGAGTCAGGCCTAGAGACAGGAGGTCCTAGGTTCAATCTGGCCTCAGCCACTTCCCAGCTGTGTGACCCTGGGCAAGTCACTTGACCCCCATTGCCCACCCTTACCAATCTTCCACCTATGAGACAATACACCAAAGTACAAGGGTTTAAAAAAAAACATTATGAGATGGTCAGATGTAATGGACTTTGCTACTAAAAGAAATACAGTGCTATAGGACAATCCTAAGGGACTTAAGAGAAAGAATGCTATCCACATCAGGAGAAAGAATTGTGGGAGTAGATATGCAGAAGGAAAACATGATTTATCACTTGTTTATATTGATATAGGACGTGGGGTTTAGGTTTTTAAAAAGATTACTGTATTATAAAAATGAATAATATGGAAATAGGTATTAAGTGATAATATATGTATAACCCAATGGAATTGCTTGTTGGCTCCAGGAGTGGGGAGGGAAAAGGAGAGGAAAAGAACATGAACCATGTAACCAAGGAAAAATACTTAAAATAAATAAATTTTAAAAATAATAATATAAAAATATTCTAAATCCTCCTGATTAGAGAAATGCAAATCAAAACAACTCTGAGGAACCACCTTATATCTAGCAGTAAGGCCAAAATAACAGTAAAGAAAAATTATAAATGCTGGAGGGGATGTGGCAAAATTGGGACACTAATGCAATGCTAGTGGAGTTGTGAATTGACCCAACCATTCTGGAAGGCAATTTAGAATTATGCCCAAAGTGCTTTAAAAGAATGCCTGCCCTTTGATCCAGCAATACCACTGCTAGGTTTGTAACCCAAAGAGATAAAAAAAATTGGAAATGATCTGTTCATACAAAAATATTTATAGCTGCTCTTTTTGTAGTGGCAAAAATATCATAAAATGAGGGGATGTCCCTCTATTGGGTAATGGCTGAACAAATTGTGGTATATGATAGTGATGGAATACTATTGTATTATAAGGAATGATGAATTAATGGATTTCTACAAGAACTGGAAAGACCTACATGAACTGATGTGGGATGAAATAAGCAGAACCAGGAGAATATTATACAACGTAACTGAAATATTGTGGGACAAACAAATGTAACTGACTTTGCTATGAAGTAATGAAAGCAATGAAATGATGTAGGACAATTCTGAGGGACTTAAGAGAAAGAATGCTATCCACATCTAGAAAAAGAAATGTCGGAGTAGAAATCCAGAAGAAAACATATGATTTATCAGTTGTTTATATGGATATATGATTTGGGGCTTTGGTTTTAAGATTACTCTATTACAAAAATGAATAAGAAGGTGGGTTTTGAGAGATAATATATGTAAAACCCAGTAGAATTGCTTGTCAACTCTGGGACGGGGGTGGAAAGAGGGGAGGGAGACAACAAGAACTGTGAAACCATGGGAAAAATAAAATAAAACCTACAAAAAATAAAAAAGAAGTGTGCCCAGGACATTCTCCACAGATGAATCCTTTTGCAAATGGTAGGTCTTGTTTTGTGTCTTGCTTGCTATATATCTTTAGGAGATTCCTGATCAAAATTGTTTTCCTAATGATTTTGCCTATTAAGGAATTTTGTATGGTCTGAACATGCATGGGAGAAAACTAAGACTGCTTATTACTCTAATCAGTCATATATTTGTCTAAGATGAATGATCAGGGAAATCAATGATCAGTTCAAATAGTTTCTCAGTCAATTTGATGAGTTTTCAGATCCTGAACCACTGTTTGAAGGCAGCTAAGGGTCACCATCTCAAGTTGATCATTGACTCCTCAAAGCTTCCATTTACAAAAGAATTTGACTCAAAGAGTGATGTTTTGGTCACCACATTACATGTTTTTAATAATTAACAATGTTTAAGCATTGTCAAAAATATTCTTTATCTCTCAGCCAACTGTATAAACATTAAAATGAAGTTTCTGAAGAAAAAAATGATTATTATAAAGCCTTACTGTTACCCTTTCATATTTTCATTTCAAATGCTTTATATATATTTGGTCTTTTTATTTAAAAAATCTCTAGAGAGATGCATTGTGGAAAGCTAGAAGAGTAGGGTGTGAGGCTTATTTGCCCTCCTAATGCCACCCCTCCACAAACAACCAAAAATAAATTATTATAATTAATTCTAAAAACAGCAAAAACAGACAGGAGTCAGGAGTGAAGGTAAAATGTCAGGGATAACTAAAGAAAAAGGTTTCTAACTCCCCTAACCACAGGAACAGAACAAAGAGAGTAGAATTAATAATATGGCCTCAAGGCGAAAGATTGGCAATCTCACCTTTTCTGCTGAGCCCCAGAGCTGGCATCCCCAAGGATACAACTGGAATCCACAGACAGAGGGCCCTGGCAGCAGCTGTGTCTACTGCAGTCACAGCTCTGGAGAACCCACACAAGCCTATAGCTAGAGATTGAAGGAATGGACACTACAGCATCTCTGAGTGCCAGACCCTAAGGGCAGGAACTCAGACCTTGCGGCTGACAAATAAGAGACTTTGGAGATCTGAGGAACATGGATCAGACACATGCACTAACGTAGGCTATACCAATAAAGAAGAGGAGAAAAGAAGGAGTGCAAACTGGTGAGGGTGGTTGCTGAGGGACTGGGTCTTGTCAATTGTGATCACTCTCAGGAGAGTGGAGTCTCTGGCTGCTGGCACAGAGGGAGATGGACTGTGTGCTTACAGCTATAGTGGCAGAACTGGGGGTTGAGTGTTGGACTCCATGTACATCCAACTATGAACTATAAAAACTGGAATAAGTAAATAGAACCCAAGAGAAAACAAACAGACAAAAAAAATCCTGAAACCTGAAGTAACATATCCAAATACATTAGGAACCCTGGGACTCCAGCAAAAAGCCAATAATTAAGTCTATTGGTCTGGCCATTAAAATTTTAAAAAACAAATAAAAGCCATAAAGCAAAGGAGAAAGAACCCAACTATTGATAGCTATTATAGAGACAGAGAAGACCTCAGCTCAAACTCAGAAGAGAGTGAAGAAAAAACACTACTTCAAAAACAGAAAAGAAATATCACAAATGCTCCTTAGTTAAAAAAAGCTTTTGGAAGATCTTTTTTAAAAGACCTCAAAAACATATGAGAAAGGCTGAAGAAAAACTAAGATAAGAGCAATGCAAGAAAATCAAGAAAAATATGAAAGAAATGGGGAAAAGTCCATAAACTCATGGAAGAAAACAATATATTAAGAACTAGAATTGGACAAGAGGAAGCTAATGATTTCTTTAAAAAGCAAGAAATAGTAAAGGAAAATCAAAAGAATGAAATAATAGAAAAGAATATGAAATATCACAAAAACAACTGACCTAAAAATAGATGAAGAGACAATATAAAAATAGTTAGACTTTCAGAGTTATAATTTTAAAAAATGTTCAGACAACATATTCAAAGGAATCATAAAGGAAAATTGTCCAGAAATTCTAGAACAACGGGTCAGAGAGAAAGTGAAACATTCACCAATTACCACCTCTAAAAGACGCAAAGATAAAAACATATAGGACCATCATTGCTAAGTTCTGTAACTCCCAGTATAAGATGAAAATAATATAAGCAATAAGAAAAAACTATTTAAATATGTACAGTTACAGTCAAAATAGCACAAGACTTAACAGTCACAACATTAAAAGAAGGTGGGACATGGACAGCATTTGGTAGAGCTAAAGAACTGGGCTTACAACCAAGAATAACATTTTCAGCAAAGAGGAACAAAATTATGAAAGGTAAAAAATGCATATGTAATGAAGTAAAGAAGTTTCAACTATTTCTGGGTAAAAACTCAGAACTGAGTAGATCATTTGATCTACAACTAAAAGCTAATCTTAAGCAATCCAAAAGGTCAAAATGTTTGATTGCTGTGTGGGAAAATGTCATTTCTGGCCCCTGGCAATGACAGTATTGCCTGGATATTTTCAAGAGATGTGTATGGATAAAAAAAAAAACCTCAAGGTCAAGGTGAGTATAATGGAATGAACTGAAATGGTGGTGGAATAGACCAGGGTGAGATAGGGGAGAACAACTATCTCATATGGAGAAAGGATGAGAGCAGGAACTGCCACAGTAGGAGAGGAGGGGATGGAGAGTTGGTAGTAGTAGAATCCTACTCTCATCAAACCCGGAATAAAGACAGAAAAATATACACAAATTAAAAGATAAAAATCTTAATATACTGAGGAAAGGGGTTCTGGGTTAAGATGGCGGCAGAGTAAGAAGCAACTCTTAAACTCTCCTGACCGATACACACAAAACTCCTCAAGGGGACATAAAAACAAGTCCAGACGAACGGAGGAACCCCACAACAGGGCACAGCGTGGAAGGTACATGGAATCGAGGCATTTCCATGCTATAAAGGGGTGAAACAGCTCTCACTAAATCGCAGGCTGAGCAACCACCCAACCCCCACCCCCTCCACACACAACACCTATAGCGCTGAAGCCAGCTAAAAAGAAATAGAGCAAGTTTAGGGCACCCATCGAGTCACTGGCAGCTCCGGGGCCTATTCCTGAGAGCAGCAAGATTTAGGACCCCAAAAAGCTAACGAACGCACACAAAATCTGAGCACGGGAGCAGGGCGCCGAGAGTAGAAGCAGGACGCAGAGCGCAGGCGCAGAGCGAAGGCACGGGTGGTGGCGTGGGTGGAGGCAGACACAGCCACGCGATAAAGCTCTGAAACCCTGAGTAGGGAACCAGTGCAGACGGGTATACGACTCTGGAAGCAGCGCCCTGAGACTTGTAAAGAAACCTCTGGCAGACGATCAAGCAAGGGGGTCCACCAGGGGGCTTGACCGCGGACAGACCCTGAGCACAAGGATAAACCTGAGAAGCTGCTGGGCTAACAATGGCTACCCAGTCTCAGGAAGTTCAGAAGAGAAAGATTAACAACAAGAAAAAGAAGTCGTTAACACTCGACAACTTTTACACAGAGAAAATCCAGACAACCGAGCAAACAGAGGAGGAGAACAAACAAGCACCCGGACCCTCTTCAAATAAGGAAAACTCCTCACAAGCTATGGAAGAGTTCAAAACTGAGATTTTGAGGAAAATGGAAGAGATCTGGCAAGAAAATAACTGTTTAAAAGGTAGAATCTTGCAATTGGAAAGTGAGGCTCAGAAACCAAATGAACTGATAAGCAAAATGAACACCAGAAATGACCAGATTGAAAAGGAATACCAGAAGATTATGGCCGAAAACCAGAATATTATAGCCGAAAACCAGAAGATTATAGCCGAAAACCAGAAGATTACAGCCGAAAACCAGAAGATTACAGCCGAAAATCAAAAGATCATAGCCAAAAAACAAAAGATTATAGCCGAAAATCAATCCCTAAAGGCTAGAATTGAGCAAGTAGAAGCTAATGATCTCTCAAGACAACAAGAACAAATAAAACAAAGTCAAAAGACTGAAAAAATAGAAGGAAACATGAAATATCTCAATGAGAGAGTGACAGACCAAGAAAACCAGTCTAGAAGAGACAATTTGAGAATAATTGGTCTTCCAGAAAAACCAGAAATTAATAGAAACCTGGACTCCATACTAACAGAAATAATTCAGCAAAATTGCCCTGAAGTCCTACAACAAGAGGGCAATATAGACATTGAAAGGATTCATAGAACACCTGCGACATTCGATCAAGAAAAGAAAACACCCAGAAATATAATTGCCAAATTCAAGAGTTTCCAAGCAAAAGAAAAAATCTTCCAAGAAGCCAGAAAGAAACAATTCAAATATCAAGGAGCA
>NC_058131.1:654086791-654131126 GCF_016433145.1 Gracilinanus agilis | reverse complement strand
ATAGATGCAAAAATCTTAAATAGAATACTAGCAAAGAGACTCCAGCAAGTAATTAAGAAGATCATCCACCATGATCAGGTGGGATTTATACCAGGAATGCAAGGTTGGTTCAACATTAGGAAAACCATCCACATAATTGACCATATCAACAGTCTAACAAACAAAAATCACATGATTATCTCAATAGATGCTGAAAAAGCCTTTGACAAAATACAGCATCCATTCCTATTGAAAACACTGAAAAGTATAGGAATAGAAGGACCTTTCCTAAAAATAATAAACAGTATATACCTAAAACCATCAACAAACATCATATGCAATGGGGATAAATTTGAAGCCTTCCCAATAAGATCAGGAGTAAAACAAGGATACCCATTATCACCTCTATTATTCAACATAGTACTAGAAACACTAGCAGTTGCAATTAGAGAAGAAAAAGAAATTGAAGGCATCAAAATAGGCAAGGAGGAGACTAAGTTATCACTCTTTGCAGATGATATGATGGTCTACTTAAAAAATCCTAGAGAATCAACTAAGAAGCTTGAAGAAATAATCAACAACCTTAGCAAAGCTGCAGGATACAAAATAAATGCACATATATCAGCATTTCTATACATTTCCAAAACATTAGAGCAGCAAGAGGTAGAAAGAGAAACAGCATTTAAAATCACTCTAGACAATATAAAATACTTGGGAATCTATCTACCAAAACAAACACAGCAATTATACGAAAACAACCACAAAACACTTTCCAAACAAATAAAACTGGATCTCAACAATTGGAAAGCCATTGATTGCTCATGGGTAGGACGAGCTAACATAATAAAAATGACAATTCTACCCAAATTAATTTACCTATTTTGCGCCATACCTATCAAGCTACCAAAAAACTTCTTTACTGAATTAGAAAAAAACTATAACAAATTTCATTTGGAATAACAAAAGATCAAGAATATCAAGGGAAATAATGAAAAAAAAATGTGAAGGAAGGGGGCCTAGCAGTACCAGATATTAAACTATACTATAAAGCAGCAGTCATCAAAACAATATGGTACTGGCTAAGAGATAGAGAGGAGGATCAATGGAATAGATTTGGGGTTAATGACAACAGCAAGACAGTGTATGATAAACCCAAATAGCCCAACTTTTTGGACATGAATCCACTATTTGACAAAAACTGCTGGGAAATTTGGAAAAAAATATGGGAGAGATTAGGTCTAGATCAACATCTCACACCCTACGCCAAGATAAATTCAGAATGGGTGAACGACTTGAATATAAAGAGGGAAACTATAAACAAGTTAAGTGAACACAGAATAGTTTACTTGTCAGATCTCTGGGAAAGGAAAGACTTTAAAACCAAGCAAGAGTTAGAGAAAATTACAAAATGTAAATTAAATGGTTTTGATTATATTAAACTAAAAAGTTTTTGTACAAACAAAAACAATGTAGTCAAAATCAGAAGGCAAACAACAAATTGGGAAAAATCCTTATAACGAAAAACTCTGACAGGGGTCTAATTACTCAAATATACAAGGAGTTAAAGCAATTGTATAAAAAATCAAGCCATTCCCCAATTGATAAATGGGCAAGAGACATGAATAGGCAATTTTCAGGTAAAGAAATCAAAAGTATCAATAAGCACATGAGACAGTGTTCTAAATCTCTAATAATTAGAGAAATGCAAATCAAAACAACTCTGAGGTATCACCTCACACCTAGCAGATTGGCTAATACGAAAGAAGGGGAGAGTAATGAATATTGGAGGGGATATGGCAAAATTGGGACATTAATGCATTGCTGGTGGAGCTGTGAACTTATCCAGCAATTCTGGCTGGCAATTTGGAATCATGCTCAAAGGGCTATAAAAGAATGCCTGCCCTTTGATCCAGCCATACCATTGCTGGGTTTGTACCCCAAAGAGATCATAGATAAACAGACTTGTACGAAAATATTTATAGCTGCGCTTTTTGTGGTGGCAACAAATTGGAAAAGGAGGGTATGCCCTTCAATTGGGGAATGGCTGAACAAACTATGGTATATGCGGGTGATGAAATACTATTGTGCTAAAAGGAATAATAAACTGGAGGCGTTCCAGGCGAACTGGAGAGACCTCCAGGAACAGATGCAGAGCGAAAGGAGCAGAGCCAGAAGAACATTGTACACAGAGACTGATATACTGTGGTAAAATTGAATGTAATGGACCTCTGAACCAGCAGCAATACAATGACCCAGGACAATTCTGAGGGATTTATGGTAAAGAATGCTACCCACATTCAGAGGAAGGACTGCAGGAGAGGAAACATATAAGAAAAACAACTGCTTGAACGCATGGGTCGGGGTGGACATGATTGAGGGTGTGGACTCGAAACTACCACACCAATGCAACTACCAACAATTTGGAAATAGGTCTTGATCAAGGACACATGACAAAACTAGTAGAAATGTGCATCGGCCATGGGTGGGGGGGTGCGGGGGGCGAAGGGGAAAGGAGGAGCATGAATCATGTAACCATGTTAAAAATGAATATTAATAAATGTTTGAAAAATATATATATATACTGAGGGAAAAGGAGTGAAGGGAGATGGGATAATGGAGGGACTTGGTATCCTCTTGGGGGAACTGAGGGAATAAGAGAAATAAGGGTGAATTAAAAGAAAGGAGGGCAAGTGGATAAGTAAAGGGGGGAAGGTATACTTAGAGAAGAGTACATATTAAGAGAAAGGGGGAACAGGTGAAGTGATAAGAGAGGGACTCTGGATAAGACAGGAGATGGATTTTTAGAATCAAACTCTTATCAAGAAGTAGGAGACCACAGTTGTGGGGATAAGGAAGGAATTTTTGGAAAGGTGGATAGAAAAAGAATTAAAAAATAAAGGGGAAGGGACAAGGCAGGAACTTTTGGTAAGGTTGGTCTATTTTGAACTAGGAGGGCAAGGAGAAAGGATAAGGGAGGATTTGGAGGAAGGGGTGTAAATTGGAGAGGTATTAGTCCAAGTCTGGCAGGAAGAAAGGAAGAGGGGATAAATAGCAAGAAGAAAGAGTTTGTGGAAATGCATAGCTAGTAACTTTGACATTGAGTGGAAATTAGATGAAATCACCCCTAGAAAGGAAATGGATAGCAAAAAAGATCAAGAACAAGGACCTGACAAAACGTTGTTTTTAAGAAACACACTGAAAATGAGAGATACATATATAGTGAAGATGAGGGGCTAGAATAGGACATACTATGCCTCAGATAATCCAGAGAAGACAAGTGGAGTCGTCATGATCTCTGACAGAGTTGGGGCTAAAATGGATATAATTGGAACGGATGAACAGGGTAATTATATTATTTTGGGGTATACTATGGATAATGAAGCATGACCATTATTGGACCTATATGCACCAAGAATTATAGTATCCATTCTTTTAAACAAAAAACTAAATGAGATGCAGATGTAAATAGATAATAAAATAATAATATCAAGAGACTTAAATTTCCCTCCCTTAGAACTAAATAAATCTAACCAAAAAAATTAAAAAGTTAAAGAAATAAATAGAACCTTAGATAAGTTAAATATGATAGGTATCTAGAGAGCCCCCACATGGTTGCATGAGATGAGTAGTAGAATTAAGCCTGAGTATACACATAATGCATACATAGTTTCCAGTGGGACAACAATGGCTTAGAAAGCATTCTGCAAGAGTCTTACTTTAACATATCATATGATGGAGATAATCCTGCATTACTGAGAGTTTGTGGCAATGGAACAAAAGTTTCACTAGGTACAACCAAAGTGAAAAGACTTGGCTTTGGAAAGAGTGTGGTCCTGGCAATAAATTAGGTCTGCTGCCTGAGAGCCAGTCTACTTAAAGATGGCCCTGATAATGTATGTTAACTGAGAACTAACCAGGCTAAGTTGATTAATTAAATTAATTGATAATTAAATGTGTATAGGGACATTACTAGAACAGTTGTAAATTGTTTTTTGGAAAACAAGATGGAAATAAATAATAAGAGCTATAAAGCTGTTCATGTTCATTGATCTAGAGATCCCATTACTAGGATTTGGCATGATGGGCATTTTGAGTATATATAAACAAATTCATAGAAGCTTTGTATGTAATGACAAAATACCTGGAAATAATAAAGATGTAATGATTTAGAGAAATGGTTAAATAGATTGTAATATTTGAATGTAATGGATTATATTGACTTGTCATTAGAAATGACAAATATTGGAAATATAAAAAATAAGGAAAATATATGAAGAGATAAAAAAAGAAGAGAATAAGAATAATACATACTATGATTACACTTTTCAAAAATAACAGATATAAAATCAAGAGAAAAAAGTATCAAAGTAAAATCAATCCAAATGAAACTCAAAAGTAAAGGATGCTTATATTAGCACACATACATATCACATTTTTTAAACAGATTATAAACAATCTGGAGTTTGAGGTTTTGCACATAATTTTAATATTTGTTTACTTAAATGTTAATTTAATGGTGGTGGTTACTAAGTATATAATTTTTAAAAACTGAAAAAAATCTCTTTGGGATACAGACCTAGCAGTAGTATTGTTGGGTCAAATGTATGTACAGTTTTATGGTCCTATGGGCATAGTTCCAAATCATACTCCAGAATGATTGGATCTGATTATAACTCCAACAATATTCCACTGATGTCTCAATTTTTCCACATTCCCTCCAACCTCAATTGTTTGAACTTATATTTCTCTAATCAATATTAATTTAAGCATTTTTCACATGTCTATAGATAGACTGAAAATTGACTGTCCACATTATTGCCTTTAACCACTTGTCAAATGGAGAATGACTTGTATTCTTACAAATTTGACTCAGTTCTCTATATATTTGAGAAATGAGGCTTTTATCAAAGAAACTTGCTATAAATTTTTACTTTCCTATTTTCCTTTTAATCTTGGCTACATTGATATCATGCAAAAATGTTTTTATTAAAAATTACCTATTTTATATCTTGCAATGTTCTCCATCTCTTGGATTATGGATTATCTATCTATCTATCTCTATGGATTATTCATAGATAAGAGAAGTAAAATTTCACTATGTACCCCTAATTTGCTTATGATATCACCCTTTATGTCTAAATCATGTACCAATTTTGACCTTACCTTGATATATAATGTAACATATTGGTCTATATCTAGTTTCTACCAAACATTTCCAGTTTTCCTAGCAATTTTTGTCAAATAGTAAGCTTTTGTCCCAAAAGCCTGGATCTATGGATTTTTTGAACACTAGATTACCATGGTCATTTACTGCTGTGTATTGTGTACCTAATCTTTTCCATTAATCCATCACTTAATTTCTTAGCCAATATAAGTTGCTTTGATGACCACTTTTTAACACAGTTTGAGAATCAGTACTACTAAGCCATCTTCACATTTTTTCATTTATTCTCTTGATAGCTGTGTGACCCTGGGAAGTCAATTAACACCCATTGCTTAGCTCTTACCACTCTTCTACCTTGGAATCAATACATAGTATTGATTCTAAGGAGGAAGACAGGGGTTTTAAAAAATAACTGCAGAAAACTATAAAATATCTGGGAGTATCACTACTAAGACAAATCCAGGAACTACACTTTCAAAACACTTTTAATATAAATTAAGTTAGATATAAACAATTGGAGAAATATTTATTTCTCATGGGTTGGCTCAGTGAATGTAATGAAAAATAATTACTCTATTTAAGTTTATTTATTCAGTGTCATGCCAAACAAACTATCACAAATTATTTTATGAAGCTAGAAAAAATTATACCAAAATTCATCTGGAAAAAGAAAAATTCAAAAATATCAAGAGAATAAATATGTTAAATATATTATATATATATATATAAATGCTGATGATTTATGTGTGCTTATTTTATTTCCTGCAACTTTGCCAAAGTTAATTATTTCAACTAGTTTTTTTAGTAGATTCTCTAGGATTTTTCTAGTATACAACTGTCATCTATATAGTGATAGTTTCATTTCTTTGTTGCCTATTCTAATTCCCTCCATTTCTTTTTCTTCATATTGAATAACAGTGATAATGGACATCCTTGCAACAACCCTGATCTTATTAGGAAGGCTTCTAGCTTAACTCCATTATAGATAATGCTTGGAAGTGTTTCTGGATAGTACTTATCATTTTAAAGAAAGCTTTCTTTATTTCTCTGCTTTCTAGTGTTTTTAATAGAAATGAGTGTTGCACTTAAGTCAAAAGGGATTTTTTTTCACCATCAATAGAGATAAGTATATTTTGGGGTTTTTTTTTTGCTATTGATATGGTCAACTATACTCATAGTTTTCCTAATGTTGAAAAAGCCCTGCATTCCTGGTATAAATCATAATGTATGATCTTTATAATATATTGCTGTAGTCTTCTTGCTAGTATGTTTAATATTTTTGCATTAATATTCAGTAAGGAGATTAATCTATAGATTTCTTTCTCTATTTTTGCTCCTCCTGGTTTAGTTATCAGAATCATATTTGTGTCATAAAAGGAATTTGGAAGGACTTTTCCTTGTCTAATTTCCAAAATCATTTATATAACATTGGAATGCACTGTTCTTTAGATATTTGGTAGAATTCACTTGTGAATCCATCTGATATTGTGTGAATATTGCATATGGAATAAAGAGAGCAAAATGAAAACAATTATAAAGCAACTACAACATTGTAATGGAAATAGTTATTAAAGACTTAAGACTCTCATCAGAGCAATGGTCAATCATAATTCTGGAAGAGAGCTGATGGACTAGAAGTACAGAATGACAGAATTAAACATACATCCTCAGACATGGCCAACATGTGAGATGGTTTTGCTTGACTATACAGGTATCCCTTTCACATCATGACTTTCCCCATTTAGTTCATATATATAGCATAGGTCAGGATAAGAAATCAAATGGTAATTTTGGGAGAGTTTCATAGAAACCACAGATGACAAGCAAAAGACAGCAGAAGATACAGAAAATGTTTAGCAGCTATATAGCCTATGAACAAATGCTAAACCCAAATTTTATAAGGGTACTATATAAGCATAAAAGAAAAAGAAAAAATTAAGACTTCTTATATGGTACCCATATTTTCCAGATTGCAGGGGTGCTGTACCTGTAACCCCTGCAATTTGGAAAAGATACTTGTACTTCCTTTTTACAAAGGAGGGCTTTTATTTGGTAGTATGACACACAATGAGTAGGAGAAGTAAGGACTAGTTATAGTGATGAATAAAAAAATGAAATTAAAAGAATGTCAAAGTGAATACTCAAATGGATCTATGATTGCATTGATGCAGGGGTTTCATCTGACAGTATAGATTGCAATGCCTGTCCATCGTGTGTCACATTTATCCATATACTCTGGAAAATTAGTCATAAGGGATACACTCAACATTCTGGAGGTTTTCCTGGATTTCTCTTGTAACTACAAAGGTGATGGAACTGAAGGGACATATTGACTGTTCCTATTATCCCTCACTCTTGTATTTTGTGTCTCTGTCCTACAATTTCTTTATGACATTCTTTACTACTGTTCCTCTTCAGAATTCTTTGTTAGTTAAATGTCTCAGTCTAATTGATACTATTTTTTCCATTGCCTTCTGTGTGATACTTCTCTTTATTTCTCTGCCTTGTTGATTTCCTGCCAAGCTTATTTTAACTGGTTTTAGCCTCCACTACTTCTCTCTGCTTTATGAGATAGAACTACTCATAATTGACTATCATCCTTTTTCATGAGATTTTAGATAGAAATTTATATTCTAATCTAGCATTGCCTTTGGCAGCCATCTCTCTATTTCTCAACCAAGTCAAATATTTGCTGACTAAGGCACTTTCTAGGTTTGTTTGTTTTTATACTATTTGTAACTTATTAATTTACAATGTTTTAACTTCTAAATTAAAATAATTACTATCGATGTTAATGTCATTTTCATTTTCTCCTATTAACTCTTACTCTGATATCTCAATATGATATAGAATTAATGCTGGGTTTTAAGGCTTTGCCAATGAAGTATAAACTGTGACAAGATCTACCATTCTGGCAAGCCTTTGAATAAGGATTCAGAAAATAGAACCTGAGTCTATTTTCTGAAGGGTTAGCCTAGATAATCACAAGGAAATACATTACCAATAAGCTGGCCGCATATGATGATTTATTTATTTATTTATTTGTTGGTTTGCTCATTTATTTATTGGTCAAGATAGTCCATGAAACAGAAAACAATAGGAATTGGAATAGAGGATGCTAAGAAGCACACAGTCTTTAGAGTATCAATTTATTCACTAAATGACAATTGGCAACCTAAATGGAAGATCTTTCTAGTGACCTATGAGTGTATATATTGCTTTGAATGATATCAATCTTGACATTCTTGCTATAAACCATAGCCCCAACCATAATATTAGGAAGTAATTTGAAAACACTCATCAGTTAGGGAATGGCTAAGTAACTTCTTATATATGATTGTGGTGGAAAACTATCGTGATATAAGAAATGACTAGCAGAATGGTTTCAGAAAAACCTGGGAAGACATTTGAACTAATACAAAGTGAAGCAAAACCAGGAGAATAACGTACACAGTAACAGCAATATTGTAATGATGATCATCTGCGAAAGACTTGGCAACTATGATTAATACAAAGATTTAAGACAACTCATGAAAAATGCTATTCACCTCCAAAGAGAAAGCCAATGAACTGTAAGTGAATTAGGATATATTTTTCATCTTATTTTTCTTGGTTTTTTTGCAAGATGATTAAAAAACTAACCTAGAAATATATTTTACGTGATTTCCCATGTATCATTGATATATTGTTTGCCTTATCAATGGGTGGGGAAGGAACTGGAAGGAGAGAAAGAATTCAAAACTCAAAAATTTTTATCAATTAAACTTAAAAATAAATAATAAATTAATCTTTTTTTAAACCCTTACTTTCCATCTTAGAATCAATACTCTATATTAGTTCTAAGGCAAGAGAGCAGTAAGGGACAGACAATAGGGGGTAAGTGACTTGCCCAGGACCACATAGCTAGGAAGTGTCTGAAGGCAGATTTGAACCTAGAACCTCCTATCTCTAGGCCTGGTTTTCAATCCAGTGAGTCATTCAGCTGCCTCCAAATTAATCTTTTTTTAATGAATTTGTTAGCTCCTGGGAGTTAGAGGGTAGAAATAAAGAAGGGATCAAGAGGAGGTGAGATACAGTAGCTAAAAGGAATTTTGGGCCACCAAAAGACAAATGAATAGAGAGGAGAGACTATCTAAATAAGAACAGAGGTACACTATGGAAAAAAACAAATGAACCAACAGAAAGCAGCACTCTAAGAAGTTAGTCAGTCAGTGAGCACTTATTAAGCCTCTACTATATGCCAAGCCCTGAGCTAAGGGTTGAGTACAGAAAGAAAGGTAAAAGGCATTCCCTGCTCTCAAGGAGCTCACAATCTAATAGGAGAGACATATGTAAAAACTAAAGTAAGTATAATTATCCTAAAATCCAAGGTTTAAAATCTTTTAAAGATATTTTAGAAAAAGAAAATCTCTAATACCCCAAATAAAGAAATCAGATCTTTTGGAAAAGGTACCATGAGGATGCCTTCAGAAACCGCACATTACATCAAAAGACCCAGAGTGAACTTTGGGATATAATGAACTGAACTGAAGGGGGTTGAGCATATCATTTATTCTGATTGTAAACTCTTATGCCAAAGGGGGAGTGCCCCCTAATTGGCTTTTTTGTCAATACATCTATCAATTATTTTTTGTTTTCTTTCTATTTCTCTTTTCTTTCCCTCTTATCTCCAAATTGTTATAATTCCCTCTATGTAAAGTGAAATGTTTTATATACCTCTAGTAAGAGAAGTTTTAGAGGTATTAGCTACATATGTGAAATGATTCATTGGGGAGACCTGGCATGTTAATATCCTAGAAACCCCAAGGGAGGAGATTTTAACAGACTGGTCTCCCAAAGAATCAAAGGGGGGATTTGTGAAGGGAATCTCCTGGGGACTTACCTATGTCTCCTAGAGTGCTAGCTCTATGTCCTTTGAGTGTACATCAATTGAGTTCACCCCAGAGTAGGTCACAAACTATAGTCTACGTAAGGGATCCAGAGATGATTGAGTTCTGACCCAGAAGGAAAGGGGAAGGTTAAAAGGTCAAAGGCAAGAAGTAGGCTGTCTCTATTTCCTCAGGCAGTGATGGTGGAGTACCATGGCTGAGAGAGATAGCCATGTGGAGAGACGTGGTTAGATTAGAAATAGGCTTTA
Organism: Gracilinanus agilis; assembly: GCF_016433145.1. Classification (NCBI taxonomy): domain Eukaryota; kingdom Metazoa; phylum Chordata; class Mammalia; order Didelphimorphia; family Didelphidae; genus Gracilinanus; species Gracilinanus agilis. The sequence goes on along the minus strand of NC_058131.1, from coordinate 654,120,846 downwards.
ATCTCTATCTACCTTTTTTTATTCAAGTAAAAATTAATAAACTATATGGAAAATAAGAACCAGAGTTTTTAATTTAACTTTAACACATACAAACAACTAAAGGCTATATAAAAGGCTATAGATAACATAGACAGGAAATAATCAATAGAGAGAAAGCATTTAGAATTAAGAGGGAATTGAAAATGTTCTTGCAAAAGGTAAAATTTTAGCTAAGACTTGAAGAAACCCTAAGAAGAAGCAAGGAGGTGGAAATGAGAAGGAAAAGCATTCTATGCATGGGAGACAACCAAGGAAATTCCCTGAACTTAAAGATGGAGTTAATTGTTAAACGAACAGCAAGAAAGTCATTGTCACTGAATCGAAAAGTATATTGGAGATGTAAGTTATGAGAAGATTGAAAATAATGTAGGGTAGCATTGTTATGAAGTGTTTAAACAATAGAGGATTTTATATTTGATCCTGCAAGATAATAGGGAACTATTGAAGTTCATTGAATTGGAGAGTGAAATGGTTGGACCTGTGCTTTAGGACAGTAAAGTAGAGGATAGACTAGACTGGGGGAAAAAAACTTGAAACAGGCAGACCTACCAGCAGTATCTTGAAATAGTCAAGGTGTGATAAGGACCTGAAACATGGTGGTGGCAGTATCAAAGGAGAAAAGGAGGTATATTCTAGAGATGTTGCAATGGTGAGATCAATAGGTCATTGTAACAGATTGTGTATGTTGAAGAGAGAGGGTGGTAAGAGATAATGAAGAATCAAAGATAACATCCAGTTTCTTAGCCTGAGGGATTGGATGGTGAAGCCCTCTAAAAAATAGGGAAGTTTGGAAGGGATGGATTTGAGGGAAATAAAATGAATTCAATTTTGAACTTTGGGAATTTAAGACGTCTACAATACATCCAGTCTGAGATTTCTAATAGGTAATTGGAGATGTAAGACTGGAGATGAAGGGTAAAAACTAAAGAAGTAGATTTGAAAATCATCAGCATAAATTGAATCCATAGAAGCTGACAAGCTCATTATCTGAAAGAGTATGTAGGGAGATGTCAAGAGGGCACAGAATAGAGTCTTAAGGGACACCTGTGATTAATAGGTATTACCCAAATATAGATCCAAGAAAAGAAAATGAAGAATGGTTAGATAGGTACAAAGAGAGCCAGGAAAAAGAACTGTCCTGAAAATTTAAAGAGCATTAAGCCGAAGGGCATAATTGGTAGTGTCAAAGGCTACAGAAAGATCAAGGGTGAAAATTGAGAAAAGGACATCAGATTTGACAATTAAAAGATCATTAGTAACTTTGGAGAAACCAAATAGTAGACAATTAAGAACAGTGTAAGAGAAAAAAATGAAAAAAAGATTAAATTAAAAAAAAAATAAAAAAGAGTGTAAGAGGAGAATAAGTGGAGGCACTTATAGAAAGCTTCCTGAAGGAATTTAAATATAAATGATAAGAAAGATATGTAATGATAATTATCAGAGACAGAAGAATAAAGGGATATTTTTAAGGTTGGGAGAAATATAGGCATGTCTATCGGTAGTAGGGAAGTAGCCAATTGACAGAGAGAAATTGAAGATAAGTCAGAGCATGGGGATGATAGAGAGGTCAATCTGCTGGAACAGAATGACTTCGGTAGGTAGAAGCATTTGCCTGGGTGAGGTAAAAAGCCTCCTTTTAATGTAATTTAGAGGGATTGTAAGACATAGTAGCAGAAAGCATCTGAATGATGTGAGATTTGGAGAGAGAGGAAAGGAGCTCTCAATGAATGGTTTCAAATTTTTCTCAGTTAAATCTGAGGCAAGATTCTCAAATGGTAGAAGGGGAAACCATGAAAGGTTTGAGGATGAACAAAAAAGTTTGAAAGAGAAGCAATGCAGGACAGCAAGTTAATCAGGGAGGTTCAGCAGGATTGCCCAGCAATAGTGAGCTTGGTTGAGGCTATGTAACATAAATTTTTAGCATTCTCCTTCAGAACGGTTGCAAGATCTTCTCTACCTTCATTCAAGAGTACATTGTAAAAGTGAAGGAAGAAGATGGTGGGAGTGATGGGAGGCTGAGGCTTGACTAGAGATAGTCAGCGATATGATAAGGCATTAGAGATGCAAAAGAAGAGGAAAGTGTAGAGTTGAACTGGCTCACTGAGGGAGCATAACAGAAGCAAGAGTAATAGACCTTTTGTCAATTGGCTGTGCTGAAAAGAAGCTGAGCAGTCTTCTCTCTCCTTTTTCCCCTCCCTTCCACCAGCAAATAAAGATTTTTTTCCACTAGAGCTTTATACATCTGTTACACAGATCTTTCCCTGTGCATTTGTGGGCTTTTTTTGGTTAATTTTGGCTCATTTGCATAAAGAGTTCATTTTTTTCATGTTTTTGCTGAGTATGACTAAATGTTGCCCAAGGGCAGCTCTGAGGAGGTTTTATATTTCACATAATCTTTAAGCCTCAGTCCTGATTTGATGTTTTAAGGAGAGCACCCGGGGACATACTTTAGGAGCCATTTTCTCCTGTATAATAACAATAACTACAATAACAAACAACTAACATTTATATAGCAGTTTAAGGTTGGCAAAGTGCTTTACATCTCCATTTGTTCTTCACAACACCCCTGCGAGGTGGATGCTATTATTATCCCCATTTTACAAATGAGGAAGTGGAGTTAGAGAGTATTGTGGTCCACAAAACTGGTGTCATTATAGGATTTTTCCTTAATTCTCCACATTACCACAATAACGAAGGTAGGGAGAGGGAGAAGGGAAGAAGAGACATCTGCTATGGAGAAAGCTATGGAGCTGACCTTTTTTGAGTTTGATTTATTTTTTTTTTTTGAGTTTTGAGTTACTTTGTCCTCAGATAGACAATTTGGGATACAGCAGTGGGCCCTTTGGATAAGAAGGATTTCAATCAAGTCCAAGACACTCATAGAGTTCTTGGAATCCCAGGCAACTTCCTTGTGCATTGCTTAAGCAGCCTCACTGGCAACTTTTACCCATTTTTCTCTTCCTGTGAACTACTTTTTAATCTCCTAGGAAACTGCTTTTACCCGGGGTCAGGCTTGTGCTGGAGCCTGCTCACAAAGGCTATAGATTGTTCAATTTTCGGTCTATATGTCAGCTACAAGTGATGGCTTGATTTATTGTTTTGTGGATTGTTTAGACTTTAAAAAGTGATGGAGAAAATGTTAGTAATGCAGGTTAAATTTTAAAGTGTGTGACTTTTATTCTGGAGCACTGGTTGTCAAACATTTATCAGCACACCCATGCCTAGGGGATGTATGAACATTTTGATTAAGAGGACTGTTTATTTGAACCCTCAAACCATGGATAATCCTATTATTCTATATGCTGAGCCACAGTTGAGACAGAAAAAAATGAGATACATGCCTAATTTCCATAAATTGCATCTGAAGAAGGATTTGAACTTGAGTCTCTCTGATGCCATGTCTACTCTAACTACTGTGCCATCTAGTTACCCTGTTGTTTATTATAGCTGAGCTTCTAAGGGAATAACTGAAACAGAACCTGATATAAGCCCCCAAGATCAAGAGCTAGTCATTCATTTCTCTCAGTTATAGTAAATGGGACCCCTGAAGTCAGGAGGTTCACCTACCCCAGGTAGGTGAGAGAGAAAAAAGAGAAAATGGAGATAGTGGGGTAAAGGAACTAGAAGAAAAAGTCCTGCCACAATCAGACCAGGAGATATAGATATGATAATCTGGAGGTTGTTGACATCGTCCCCTTTTTGTTAGGGAAATATGGGGACATTGTCTAGGGCACACAAAATGAAATTGGAAGAAGGAAACTACAATTTAATGGAAAGGGGAGCTTGCAGGCACTCCTTGGAGAGGCAAAAAAGTGTTTGGAAATAGATATTATTTTTATTTTTTATTATTTTATTTTTATTATTTTATTTTATTTATTAATAAGTGAGAAAACTAAAGTTCAGAAAATTTAAGGACTATCACAGCCCATAATCTCAAAGCTAGTATTAAAGGCAGACTTTGATCCAGGGTCCTCATGACTCTATGCCCAATACAATAATGACTATATTGATATGTCATTCTTTTCTCATTTATGATGAGACACTAGTGTCACTGAATAACTCAGACACTTGTGAAGTACTCTCACAGTTTAGGTCAATAAATCTGTTCCATGATATGTCTGTTTGTTGTCCATTTTCCAGTTTAATCTGTAAGTGTTCTTAAGAAGATTTAAGAGTCTGGTTTAAGGGTCTCAAGTCAAACTTTTTTTCAGGCTCTTTTTCCTCCCCATTATTTTTGACTGGTTAGCGTTTCCATCAGAAAATTTCATAAATAAGTTCAAATTCTGAACCTATTATGCCTTTAGCTGCCATGTACCTTTTGTTTGTTAAAGAGAATCAATTGTTTTCTGAGCTCTTTTGCCTCCCTACCTCATTATGGTGAATATATAAATATCAAATGGTCCTAGAAACACTAAACAAAGCCCATGTCTTTACCCTTATTGTTTTCTACCTTTGGGGATTAACTTGTTTGAATAAATGAAGTTAAAACTGTTATCATTATGCCAATGGTATCTCCTCTTCCACTCTATCCTTTCCTTTAAAAGGTTGTTGATTTTGACATTTGTTTTAACAAGCTGACAGCTTGACTCCATGAAGATTACTAATTCTGGAGTGGTTGCTTTTTTTCTCTCTAAGAATCATTTTTTGTAAAAAATACTCAAAGTTCTTCATTTTCTAAAGAAAGCATTTGAGATACAAATACATGAGGTTTCTAAATAATCTACAAGTTTTCATTTTTAATTCTGAATCTTATTTTACAATATTCTCTGACCTTTCCTTTACCTGTCTTCACATGGAAGTCACCAAGTCTTAATATATATATGTTGTCTTGGTTGGACGACCTTATAAAATTCCCTCTAGAATTTCTTTATTTCATCTGGTTACAGTATATGTTAACATACAGGCCACAATTAGCTTAATAGTGATCTGTTTGCTTACACACATCCATTAAAGTTCTATAGCTATGACTTTATAAGTAATCCAGATATAATATTTCTTACTGAGTCTATAATGAAACTGGCTCACCCAATTCCATTTTTACCCTCCGCAAAGAAAACCTGTAAGCCATACTTTCATTTTGCTTTAAATTCATTGGGTCTTCTGATGTTATTTCTATCAAATATTAATGCAAAAGTAGTTGAGTGCCTCCAAAAGTATGTCAACTATGTCACTGGACAAAGATCTCACATTTGAATTAATGTGTGCACATATTCCAATATACTGTATGATTAATTTTAGCATCTTTTCCTGCCACTGCCATTGCTTTAAGAAAAGGACCACATGAGATGGAGAAGTCTGTTTTATATCTGTTCAAAGGCTCCCACGGCCAATGAATCCACCATCATGGGGCCAAACTCCAGGTGACAAGCACCTAGTTAGCCTGGTCCTCAGAGCGAAGGCATATTTTATTATCATGAACTATATAAACAATCAATAACTTAGTAGATCTGATAGATTTGGTTGTTTTCTGAGAGAACCTTTGAGAACCCAGAGTCAGCTTATACCATGATGAGATATCAGAATAGGGCTCTTCAGTGAATAAGATTGTAACATTTTCCTAAATTCTTCTATTTTGCTTAAAGCCAAAGAAATAGTTTATGGAGACAGGAAATCTAGATTATTCAAATTTCTCACATACTAGCTATTCAAATCAGGCTTTATGGACCATTTAACTCTCCAATTCCCCCAGGCAATTCTCTAAACCAATGAGCTACAAAGCAGGTACTTTTCCGTGTTTTTACAAGTTTTTACTCCCATTGGGAGTCTCTTATTGCAAAGAAATCAAGAGGAAGATCCAAAATTAAAAGGGACCTCCTCATAATGATCTTGTCAAGGAGATAGTATGTCTGATTGCCCCCATTCCTGCATAAAAGTACCCAACTTAGATGCATAATGAATAGAGAATTTGGGCCTGGAATCTAGAAGACCTGTGTTCAAATCTATCCTCCAGTGCTTACTAGCTATGTGATCTTTGGCAAATTATTTGACCCCCATCTGTCTCAATTTCCTCAAATAAGGATAAAGATGGGGATAACAGTAACACCTTCCTCCTAGGGTTTTGTGAGAATTATAATTACAAAGCATTTGCAAATAGTAAGCACTTAATAAATGCCTATTCTCCTCCTCCCTTCTCTTTCCCTTCTCCTTTCTTCTACAACTCACAAGATTATCCCCACCAGAATACCTACTTTATCTGATTAGCTTGTCATCTCCCATGTTCTCCAACCACCCACTGATGTAATGCTGTTGGCCTTACTCTGAATTACTTCCATTAATTGCTCTCTGAATCACCTGCCTTGAGCTCCCCAACCATCTCCCCAGAAGAAACCTTTGGGAAATCCTAGTCCAGGGCATCCTAAAGGGTTGCCAATATTTTTTGCCACAATAGTATGGTCACATACATGCACAGAGTCTTTCAAGGTTATAGAATACAATGTACTGAATGTTAAGTTTTGTGTACCATTTTAAAATAAACATAGTAGTTACATACTAATTCAAGCAGGTAAACAGTAGCATTTCAAAGACCCCACAGGGCATTCCCTAAATATCACTTACAATTCTTGGTAAAGACTCAGTTCATCCAGCGGTCTGTAATGTTTACCTCTGCGGTTGGCTGATGTAGCTGTTATAGAGGACTCCATTGCCCTGCCTCCCTTTGGCTAAAGGTCAATCTGGAAAAAATAGTCTGTATTATGTCCCTTTACTGGCTGAAGTCCTTTCCAAGTGTCCTACAACTCTAGTCTCAAGTCCCTCAATGGATCCCATGTCTGGTGGCTCAGGTTGGTGAAGTGTCAACACTCTCTGACAGAATGCACAAAACCCCCCCCAAAACAAAAGGGTTTGGTCCACCCAGAGTGGTTAGAAACTCCACCCCATATCCTCCACCAAACTTTCTGCTCTTAATCTTAGGGCTAGAACAACTAGCTTTGCTTCCCATCAAGGCTGATCCCCCTGCCTCCTACCCCATCACCTCTGGGTCAATTAGCCAATTATATTCTCAAAGCACAGAGGAGACACAGTCTAGTCTATCACATCATACAATCATTCTCTAGCTGTTCAATACTCGTGAGTCTCCTTTCCCAAACCCAATAACGTACCATCCCTTCTTAGGTAGATATTAGCTTTGCAGTTATAGCAGAGGAGTTAGATCCATGGTAGGTTCAGGCTGATTACTCTTTTCACTGGGAATTGGGATTCTTATCCAAAAGAGACAGACTGGAAGTGGGTCATGGATCCAAGATCTGTGATTGGACAGGCTGGCATGGAAGGTTTCAGCAAGGGTACGTCACTCAATAGGAGTGCCAGAAAAGAACAAGTCTAACAGTGAGTGGTTTTGATGGAGAATCTCTGAAATCTGAGGTCTTTGATTCTGGATAGCTTCAGTTCCCCTGAGTAAAAATAGTCCTTTTGACTCAGCCTCAAAACTTCAATGTGTCTGTTTGAGGACTGAAAGAGAGAAAATCTGGACTGTACCTTCCAGCTGACCTGAGGATTGGAGTGAGATTTATATGCTCTGGGTTTGTCGAGAGTGGACCTCTTCTCCCAAGAAACTGATGTTATCATAGTACGGGGGGGGGGGGGTGGTATCAATAACCTTGTCTGTCACATTGACTGTTTCCATAAATAAGAATAAGACCCTCAGCTTTTCTGATTCTTTCTTGATTCTCTTATCCTAAAATTGGAATGATTCAGCATATCATCATATATAGAAATACCTTTTCTGAATCATGTCATAGGTTCAAGTCCTGCCTTTTTTCATGTTGGCTGTGTGACCCTAGAAAAGTCTCTTATCCTCTAAGAGCAATAGGCAACTTCCCAAGATGATAAGTTGCAAAGGGAGGTGCCTGGCTGAATTGGCAGAGGAAATTCCTCATAAGGAGGATTTGTAAAATCATAAAACTAGCCATAAAAAATTATGTCAATACCTATAGTACATATCCCATAGGGCTATTGTTAAGCTGAAGTGAAATAATGTGTGTAAGATATTTTATAAGCATATAGGTGGTACAGTAGTGGATATACCTAGCCTCAGACACTAGCTGTGACCCTGAACAAGTCACTTCACCCTGCTTGCCTCAGTTCCTCATCTTTAAAATAAGATAGAGAAGGAAATAGTAAATCACTCCAATATCTTTGCCAAGAAAACTTCAAATAGGATCATAAAGAGTCTGACAAGACTGAAACAAATGAACAACAAAAGATGTTTTACAAATTGTAGAGTGCTAGATAAAAAGCAATTACAATTATTAGCTAACACCTTAATAACTCTATTTAAAAAGGAAATAGCCTACTTCTTGGAGATATCTTGTATAATCCATACTCTGCAGTCTCTTCAAGTCTAAGATAGGCCTATGTCACCAGGGGTGATCAGCAAACACTCATGGCTTAGTGTTTTAGAATTTCTGCTTAGTGTTAGTAGAGACAACTGGCCCACAGAGAGTTGGCTTCTGAGTCAGGAAGACATAGATTCAAGTCCTTCCTCTGATAAATACTGATTGGCTGGTACTTAAACAAATCATTTAACTCATAAATCACAGGCATCTCATTAAGTCTAGAAGTTGAAGAAAAAGATCTGAACTGCATTGTGAGAAAGAGTTTCCTCTCTAGGATTTCCCTCCATCATTGAAATCATAGGTCCAATAAAAGAGAAGGAAGGTATTGAATAGTGTACCTTCCTCCAAGACTGTCATGAGGAGCCAATAAAATAATGCATCTAAAGGTGTCCATAAACCTTCAAGCATTATATAAATGTCAAAAATGTTTTCCTTAAGTACCAGTCTAGAAAACAGTAAGAATTACTAAACAAAAAAATCAAAATTTGTGTTGGTGGTTTCTATTACCTCGTTTTCATCTTCTAGGGCTGACCAGAAGCTTGGCAGATTGTAACATGACTATATTATAGATCTGGAGTGTGAAGTAATGTAGGAAGTCATTTAGGCCAACTCCCTCACTTTGCAGATGAGGAAACTCAGACCCAGAAAGGTGAAAGGGTTCAATCAATTTGAAATGCAGGTCACCTGGGGCAGCTAGGTAGCACAGAAGATAAAGTGTCAGGTCTGGGGATGGGAGAAAGAGAAAGAGAAAGGGGAGGGGAGGAAGGAAGAAAGGAAGCAAGCAAGCAATGAAAGAAGGAATGAAAGAAAGAAGGGAAGAAGGAAGGAAGGAAGGAAGGAAGGAAGGAAGGAAGGAAGGAAGGAAGGAAGGAAGGAAGGAAATAAAGGAAGAATGAATCCTTTTCCCTGGGCCATGCTTGTTGCCTGGATGTATCCCAGCCTGTGAAAAAAGTTATTTCCTAGACCAGAGAAGATGACTTACTAGACTACAAAAAGGCAACTTGTCATACATAGCTAGCCTGATTCAAAAGCATTAACTTGGGAGCCAGAGAGTGCTTTCGTATTATAGATGAACATCATAGAATGGCAAGCCAGAGGCATTATTTAGGTTAGTAACAGCAAAAGAGGCAGCTAGATGGTGCGGTGCAGTTGATAGTGTGCTGGGCTTGAAATCAGGAATACTCATTTTCCTGAGTTTAAATCTTGCAAGCCTCAGACACTGTGACCCTGGGCAAGTCACTTAACCTTTTTTGCCTCAGTTCTTCATCTGTAAGCTGTGGTGGAGAAGGAAATGGCAAGCCACTCCAGTATCTTTGCCAAGAAAATCTCAAATAGGGTCACAAAGATTCAGATAAAACTGAAAAGATTGAACAACAACAAAAACAATGAAAAGATTCTCCAGGCCATTGGAAATTAGTCCAATACATTCAAATTGTTAGTCAAGTCAAGAGTCCAATAAACATAACAGAAGATAAAAGATAGAAGTGGAGTAGCAGCAAGAGTTCAACAAAATAAAATTATTAGTTATTGACCTGTATTCCTGCTGCTTTATACCTGATTTTTATGTTTTTATTAATTTTTATTTTTTCTAGATTACATGTATATACAATTTTTAATAATTTTCTGACATTTTTCAATCCACGTTTTCTCCTTCCCTCCCACCCTTCCATCCTCCCCAAGACAACAGGTAATATGACATAGGTTGTACATGTGCTATCATACAATACATAATTCCATGTTCCTCACACTGTAAAAGAATATATATATAATATGTATTATTTTTATTAGAGAAAATTCATAGAGGAAATGATATCTTCTTTTAGATGATATATCCCCTTCCAGGAATCCTATGTTCCCATACTGGCCTAGCAGCCAAGATACCTACACTTGATCTAGGCTATTTGTAATTCTCTAGTAAGTTCTTTTGTTGTTGTTTTTCTAGCTAGTGAGAAGGCATGAATCCTGAAATAGCACATCTTTGACCCTTTTGTATTTCTTTCCAATATTTGAAGATAATTCTGATGTTTTCCATCATTGAAAATTGCAAAAAGCAATTGAGGGAAGCCTTAGATAAACATACTTTTCAAGTTATTGCCCGTCCCCTAAATCTGTTCACCTTTCCTTACCATCAACTTAATTTTACTGAAAGATGATAATTTGGCATCACATTTGAAGGCAGAGTTAGACAATTTCTACCAACAAGCTTAGGAAATTCTCAAGATAAATGAATCTTTGGTCATATTATGTAGCATTCTGGTGATGATTGCTCCTTTCCTTTGAAAAATGCCAGCTTATCCCATAGGCCACCAGAAGAAAGTTCACTTTTTCTCTAGAATTATTAGATCTGAGTTTGAGAATCTGTATTATCTAATTCAAATCACTTCCCTGCTGCAATACCAGCCTCCAAACAAGGAAACAGCAAGAATCTTTTTATTAACACTTCTTCTCTTCAGAGTCTGCCATTTTGTATTCCTATGAATTACAACACAACTTATTTTTAGATGGCATCCTTCACACCAAATACTGCCACATGTGAGTCAGTTATTAAGGAGGAAGGTTTAAAAGTCAATCTGGAAGACATTTCTATTTTCTCTTCCCTCTCACATTGGGACATATATGTGACTATATAAAAATAAATTGCATTAAGCCCAATACCAGAAAAATCCAGAGAGTTAATGACTATTTCTTTCAAACTACAGGGAGATATGAACTTACCTCACTGCTCGGATGTGGACTGTGTGACCAGCTGCCTCACATACTTGCAAAGCTTCATTCAGACTGCAGCCCTCCATCCATACTCCACAGACAGATAATATTCGATCATTTGGCTGAAGGCTCCCTTCTCTGCTGGCTGGTGAACCTGGCACAATTTCCAGAACATAAATGCCCTGTACTTCACCTTCAGCATCTCCTGTTAGCTTCAACCCTACAGTAATGAAGTGGGAAAGAAGTGAAATTTAAATTTGCAGAGCTACACCATGACTAAGAGGTACAGAAAAAGGCAAGATGGGAAAGATAAAAAGTGCAGAAGGGCTCCTCTTATGGAAGAAACCAGATAAAGAACAGGGCAGTACAGAGAAACAACCTTTAGGGACACCTCAGTGCAGTTAGCTGTCTTTGATAAGAGCTGAGCATGCTGATAAGGAAGGCTCAGAGCACTTCCTCATGTTCAGAGTAGCAAAATTTGGTCATTTTCCTCTTTTTCAAAGTGTCTCAGTATTTCTACATCCACCTCCTCATTACTGATGACATCTCTAATTCTTAGGACTTAGACCCCTCTCCACAGTTAACTTAAAGGATTCAGTGACCCATTGTGATAGCAAAATAAGATGATAGAGAAAAGAATATTTTTCACATATAATAGATGCAAATAGGGCCTTTGATTTTTAATTTCTCTCAAAACAGTCAAAGGAAATAATAATGTACAAGAATGGCTTCAATCACACAATAAGATCCATGAAGGATTGATAAGAGATGGTCAAGAAAATTTGCCAAAAAGAAGCTTCAGGGACTGGAGTAGGAAGAAGTACAAACTGCAGATGAAAAGATGCTGAGAATAAGTATATCTAGTTGTGAGAGTTGGTTTGGAGACTGTCTTACCCACTAGTGAGGATGTATTGTATATTAGAAATTGAGTAGTTTCCTATGTCACAGAGAAATTGAGTTTTCAGGGCTCATTTTCAGACATATGAAAGAGAACTCTTTCTAAGACATACATCCCTTCTCATCTTTTTATTCTTCTCCTACTGTCTCATAGACAATTTTGAAACCTGTCCATTCACTTTACATTTAACTTCTTACATTCTTCTTTCTACTTTCATATAAATTTCCCTGCTCCTCACTATAATACTAATCTTTCTGGGTCTCGGGTTCTTTATATGTAGAATGACTAGATTAGAAAAGGGTCTCCAGCAACTCTAATGTTCTAAGACTATGTGATGACATAGTCAAGGGGAAAAGAGACTAGTTACTCAATATAATAGCAAATAGTGCAGGGCTCTGTCCTTGGTTCTGAAAGAGCCACAAAGAGAAGATATTGCTCTCTGCTTATTCATTCATTAATTTCTATTAAAAGGACCAAGGAAAGCTTCATTCTTGGAACACATAACATTTGAACTGAATCTTAAATGATGGGTAGGATTTCAACAGCAAGAAATTAGAGAAGGGGAGCATGCAATTACATAGAGAGGAAACTAATACATATAGGGTGGAAATAAGCATTCATTAAATGCCTAATATGTGCCTGGCACTGTGCTAAACACTTTAGAAATATCATATTTGAACCTTACAACAACCCTGTCAGTTAGGTTCTACTATTATTCCATTTTGCAGTTAAAGAAAGTGAGACAAATAGAAATTAAATGACTTGCCTAATCACACAGCTAGTAATTGTCTAAGACTATATTTCAACTCAGATCTTTCAGACCTCATGCATAGGTCTTTACCCACTGTGTCACCTAGAAGTCTCTGTACCATCTACATATCTGAGGTACCTAAATCAGGGGGTTACTGTGAGACTCAATGTGCTAATACATTCAAAGTACTCTGCAAATTTTTAAAAACTTTGAAAACATTATTATTCATGTCAGAAGAGGACAGAACATTATTTCATTTTGTTAAAATTTTAAGTTTTATTATTATTGTTATTACTATTATTGTTTTTACATCACATTACTTTCCAAAGATCCCTCCTTCACTCCTGGCCCCAGATTTGATCCCTCACTTATGCCAAAAGCAGTCAATCCAAAACAACTGATACAATGTTTGCTTCTAGTTATTTATTCAATATTTTACCTTAGTAGTTCTTAACCTTACTCCTGAGAGGAGAGTCCTGTGTTGGGGGGGGGGGCATTTTTCCAATTGCTTAATTTTACAGAGGATTAAACTAAGGTCCAAATAGGGTGGAGTGACTTGTCTAAGGTCCTAGAGTTAATTCCATCTTAGAAGAATCAACTTAATTACATCAATTACCACCTACTATTTATTGAAAGAAAACTACATGCAAAGCATTTTAGTAAGAATTAATGGACAGTCTTTCAGGATATTAATGATATTAAGAGACAGAGGCTAATAGGATAATAGATGACAAATTATACTTAACATGGAGAGGTAAATTCTTCTGTTCTTCAAGGGTTGATGTAGAGAGGAGGAAGAGTCAAGAAATATCACTTGTAACTTTGAAGAGATTCACAAAAAGCTTGGGCCATGTTGATTAGTTTGGAGGACAAAAGGAGGAAGCAGTTTCCTGGCATGTAGGAATGTTAGCAAGGAAATGGAAAATGTTGAGTACCACAACCTAGAGAGAAAGCCTTGGGAAGAAAGTTGGGGTTTTCTTTTAAACCACAATCCAGAAGAGAGGCTTAAGGACTGGTGCTGAACCTGACTAGAGATAAATTCATCTGCTCAGCCTGAGTTATAGTCAAAGAATTATGAGGAAATCACACCCAGGAGATCCTTGGGCATACAAGAGGGAAGGGGAAAGCATTCATCTTGAATTTACATCCACTCATTTCTCTTCCAGAATGAAAATAAACAGCTCAAGTTCTCAGCCTCCCAGCAGCTCCAAAGTTGTGATAACAATGATAGATGTGCTTCATTGCCTTATTCATTAACTGCCCTAACCTTGAAGCTTTGGATAAGGTGTACCAAGGAAGCAGGTCCTAATTCTGAGAATATTTCAAACCAGACTTCACAACTTTATGATTTTGACTTCTCCCCATTTTAAAAACTGATAATTTTTGTCATTATATATATATATATCATAATCATCACCTAGCATGCTTTCCACTACTAAGCCCCCTATCCTGGCACAAATAAGCAAAACCAATTAACAAAGCAACCCAGTTTGAAAATGTATAAGACATTTTGCACCCGTAGACTCCTCTTTATAAAAAGAGAGAATTTTTTTAAGGTGTGGGAGGCTAACAATGGGTAAATATCACTGAACTTGTATTAAGCCAATCTGAAAGTCCTGGATCTGGCACTTGCTAACAGGGCAGGACGAGCTCTCCCCAGGCCTTAGTTTCCCCATTAGTGTCATGAAAATGCTACTACTTTCTCTATTAACTTCTTAATAACAAGTTAACCTATTTACCTAGGATGGTTGTAATGAAAGGTCTATGAAAACCACAAAGTGCTAATACCAGATCTAAGTTGCTAAAGTTATAACTATTGCTATTAGTAAAATATTAATATGGGGAGGCAGGAAACTAGGTGACATGATGGACTTTTTTCTATCTTTAATATAAAAAGTTCAGAAAATCAGAAACTAAAGCACCTACTGATGTTTGTTCAATCTTTTATTTCTTCATTCTACCTTTTAGAACCTATATAAATATCTGTGTCTTTTTTTTCAGTAAGGATAGAAAGGGCAGACAAAAGCTAAACAACTTTTTCCTAAGGAAGGGAAGGTTAAATGCTTGTGGAAGTAGGGGTAGTGATAGGGAATAAGCAATTCTATAGCACTTGCTATGTACCAGGAACCGCACTAAGTTAAGCTTTTCATATATTTCCTTATGAGACTTACAACAATCCTGTGAAGTAATTGCTTTATCATACCCATTTTACAGTTAAGAAAACTGAGAAATCAGAATTTAAGTGACTTGTTCAGGATCACACAGCTAGTAAATGGCTAAGGCTAGACTCAGGACTTAGTAATTCCAAAGCCAGTGTTCAGTGCACTGCACCACTTAGCTTTGTGAATATTCTTCTTCATCACTGTGGGCTTCTTGGCATGCTACTGAATAATAATAATAATTAATTATTATCATAATTAGTAGCTAGCACTTGTAAAGTATCTATTAATTGCCAGGTACCGTGATAAATACTTTACAAATATTATCTCATTTGACCCTCACAACAACCCTGCCAGATAGGTGCTGTTTTATACATGAAGAAATTGAGGTGAACAGAAGTTAGATGACTTCTCCAAGGTCACATAACTGGTATGTGAAGCAGGACTTGGGTTCATGTTATCCTGACTTTAGACTTAGTACCCTATTTATTCACTGTACCATCTAGTTATATCATTTCTGGAGTAGTATCCAATGGATACCAAGAATAAAGACATCCTCAGCCGCTTTCTAACTTAGGATCACAGAGCCATAAAATCATAGACTTAGATTTGGAAAGGACCTTAGAGGCCATTAGTCTTCATTTTACAAATGAGAAAACTGAAACCCAGAGAAATTAAGTGAATTGTTCAAAGTCAGACAAATAGTAATTGGCAGAGTGGAGATTTGAAGCCAGGTCCTCTGACTGAATTGCTTCTCTCCTATTTCTTTGCTAAACAGAAATTCAACTGGGAAGTACCATAAATGAATCCACTCTGACATATTTGTACAAAGAAATAAGTTATCTCATGCTATCATAAAGTTTAGCAGCCAAAAGAGTTCAATGAGACATATTTATGAAAGTTGTCCATCTAGAATTATGGTTGTTGGTGAGTTGAGGTCACTGTTTGAAGTCAGCAATATTAATAACAGATAATATTCATTGAATGCTTTAAAGTTGACAAAACACTTTACTAGATTTACTCATTTGAATCTTACAATAAAGCAGTCAGGCACTAGCAGTTTATTATCCCCATTTTACAGATAAGGAAAAGGAGGTTCCAAGAGGATCATTAACTTGCTCACAGTCACAGAACTATCAATGTCTGCATCAGGATTCAGATCCTGTTCTAACTGGCTCCCAGTTCAGAATGCTATCTGCTACTTCATGTTGTCTCTCTTGGTACCAAGAAAAGACATAATACTGTTGAAATAAGCTCTTCCCAAGCAGAGCTGTGTTTTCCATAAAGGTTCACCTACCGAGCTGCCCATCACTATCTTTCACAAGGGCTATTTCTGGAAAATCTTCTGGTCCGAGGAAAACTGAGGGGTCTTTCTTTGAGTCAGCCACCATGTTAAGTTCAGAAGAAACATCAGGCAGGAGGAGCATGTTGGTGTTGCCACAGGAGATCTCATTCTCTCCATGCCCCTAAAACAACAAGCATTTCTTAAAATGATGACCCATTTCATGCACTGAAAACATCCTGCTCCCAGGTTCTGTAGAACTAGGCAATGGATTTGGCCTTGAAAACAGACCCAGACCTTGACCACTCTCATCCTCATCTGTGAGGGCACAACTACTCTGACTCACTTTCTCAAATCAATCCCAATCATACTCTTGCTACATCTAACTACAAAGCCTTCTTGTGCTCATGCCCTAATCTTATTCAAGCACACACACTTACCCTACTCTGAATTCCTCAGTCTTTAATCTCATATGAACACACATCCAGAATACATTCTTTCCACAACTATTTTCTCCCCTTCCATATTAATGTGGCCGACCAGTCTCCTCCCAAAGTCCTAATCAACATACATTATCTCTGAGGCAACTTTGGTCCTAAAGGTACCTACCAGATCCTCCCACAAAGCTACTTTCTGCTTTAGACATCCTCACATGGGTGGAAGATAAGACGGAAATCCTTGGGGCACATATATGTGCCTCTTTTTTCTTCTCAACTATACCACACCCAAGAACCTAATGTCAACCAAATGAATAATATATAGGAAGTAGTTTCCAGCAAAGAACTATACTGGTGCTGGGTGAATAAATGATGAAGTCTAGACTCTTCCCTCCCACACCTAAGCTATACTCTGCATTATATTCATATTTGAAGTCAATGTAGTCAATATATAGACCACTCCATCATGTAAGACTTAGCATCCCCCTCTCCACAGAAGGTAATTACATACATGTATACATACATACAAACAAGACATATAAAGACACCTAGGATATTTTTACACACTCAAGAACAGACTCATTATCTCAGAGGCACAATGAGAGAAAAAATATTACATGCATTAATAAGATTTCACTGTGATAATCTCTTTGAAGAAAGTTATTCCATTAGAAAGTAAGATAACTATTTAATATTGTGTACACAAAAATAGACATGTTTCTATTCTTGTTGTCTTTAACTAACTGGTCTGGATTGGTTATTTCATTGGGGAATTGTTGATAGAAATGTTCTCTGGGGGAGAGAAGAGGGGAGGGAGACAACATGAATCATAACTTTGGAAAACTTATGTGCAAATTTGTTACTGGAACAAAATAAAGATAATTTTTTTAAACTGTCCTCTATCCAGCACAAGGCAAAGGCTTACTGACAGCTTGGAGTCTTAGAGTTAAGTTGTTTGTCCATAGTTGCAAAGTTTGATCTGTTAGAGGCTAGAGTTGAATCTAGTTCTTCCTGACTCCAAGGCTAGGTCTCTTTCTCTGTCCGTGGTGCCTTTAGTATCTATATATGTGTATTTGTTTGAGGTTGCAATTCCAATCATACATTCATTTGACTTCTATGATTCTTTCCCAGAGCCTTAGAATCACATTACCAACTTCAGGCCTCTGAGCTATAACAGTCACTTTATTAAGAATGACTTCTCTCCTTAAGTAGCTCTCCAGTTTACTTTATGCTGTTGTGAAACCATAATTAATCATTTCAGACCATGTCAAAGGGACCTGACTTTCCTATTAATGGCAGCCTACCACATTCAAAACCTCTGTTACATCTACTATATTAACTTTTTGCTTCATATTTCAGATAAGAACTAAGTCTTTTACATGGAGAGTGATTTGAATTACAAATTTTTACCCTCCATATGTGTCTGCCTACCATAGTCCTTGGAGACTAGCTTAATTATTTGTAGCAAGTGAAGCTTCCCAGATGAAGACTAGAAATATTTAGTACAAATAAAAGAAAGTGGAATTTGAATGACAACGGAATGAAAACTAGTATGTTTTAGTAACCGTTTCAAGCGTTAGGCATTTTAGTACATAGTGTTCTAGGTCCAATGTGTTTTTTTTTTCATTTCTTCACAATTCAGTGTTTTTTCTAATTTTGGACCACAGATTAAAGGCTCTTTACAAGTTGTTGCATGCCTCTTGTTGAATACAGAACTCTAACATCCAGTGCTCCTGACCTAACTCACTTTTTATAAAGCTTTTCTTCATCCCCTACTCCCAGATTCTCATCCCTATATTTTCTTACTACTCTAAAGTAGTAATCATCAAAACAATCTGGTACTAATAAAGAGAAAAGTGGATCAATGGATTAGACTAGGGGTAAATGACCTCAGCAATCTAGTGTTTGATAAACCCAAAGATCCCAGCTTTGGGGATAAGAACTAACTATTTAAAAACTGCTGAGAAAATTGGAAAACAGTATGACAAAAATTGTGTTTAGATCAAAATCTCACACACTTACCAAGGCAAGATCAAAAGGGGTATAAGACTTAAACGTAAAGAGTGATGTTATAAGTAAATTAGGGGAACATAGAACAGTTTACCTGTCATATCTATGGAGAAGGGAAAAATTTATGACCAAATAAGAGAACATTACAAGATGTAAAATGAATAATTTTGATTATATTAAATTTAAAAAGATTTTAGTGCAAACAAAAACAATGCAACCAAGATTCAGGAAAATTTTATAACAAATTTTTCTGATAAAGGTCTCATTCCTCAAAAATATAAAAAACTAAGTCAAATTTATAAGAATCTAAGTCATTCCTCTTTTGATAAATGATCAAAGGATATGAATAGGCAGTTTTCAGGTGAAGAAATCAAAACTGTAAATAATTACATAAAAACCGTTCTAAATCCCTCTTGATTAGAGAAATGCAAATGAAAATAATTCTGAGGTAACACCTCACATCTGTCAGATTGGCCAATATGATAGTAAAGGAAAATGATAAATGTTGAAGGGAATGTGGAAAAATTGGGACACTAGTGCATTGCTGGTGAAGCTGTGAATTGATCCAACCATTCTGGAGAGCAGTTTGGCATTATACCCAAAGGGCTATAAAAGAATATGTGTCCTTTGATCTGGTATACCACTACAATGTCTGTATTGGATTTTTTTTAAATGGGAAAGGATCTGCTTGTACAAAAATATTTATAGCTGCTTTTTTTGTGGTGGCAAAAAAATTAGAAAACTAAATGGATGTCCTTCAATCAGGGAATGACTGAACAAATTGTGGTATATTGTGGTAATGGAATACTACTGGGATATATGGAATAATGAACAGGTTGATTTTAAAAAGAATTAGAAGAACATACGTGAACTGATGCAGAGTGAAATAAGAAGAACCAAGAAAACATTGTATACAGTTACAACAATATTATGGAATGATCAAATGTGATCGACTTTTCTACTAAGAGGAAAACAATGATCCATAACAATTCTGACAAAGAATGCTATCCACCACCAGAGAAAGAACTATTGCTGCAGGATTACAAATGAGAGTGTATACTTTATCTCTTGTAATTTGGGTATATATTTTGGGATTTTGGTTTTATAAAATTATTCACTTATAAAAATGAATAATATAGAAATGTATTTTTGTGATAATACATGCATAATCCAGATTGAATTGCTTAACAGATAAGGGATGGGGGAGAGAATAAGGGAGGGAGATAATTTGGATCACATAACTTTAGAAAACATGTAAATTTGTAACTAAAGAAAAACAAAATAAATAATAAAATAAACCCAAAAAATGATATTAAAAAACAGAAAATCAAACTAGCTTTAAAAGTGGGTATAGAGAGGGGTAGCTGGGTAACTCAGTGGATTGAGAGCCAGGCCTAGAGGCAGGAGGTCCTAGGTTCAAATCTGGCCTCAGATACTTCCCAGCTGTGTGACCCTGGGCAAGTCACTTGACCCCATTGCCTTCCCTTACCACTCTTCCACCTATAAGTCAATACACAGAAGTTAAGGGTTTAAAATTAAAAAAAAAATTTTTTTTAAAAAGTGGGTATAGAGATCCAGCAAATAGATAGATGAGCAAGATTAAAGTAAATGACGGGAGAAAGAAGAAAAAAATATGAGTAAGCAACAGAAATAAAATAAATTACAATTGACAGCTTCTCTCTCGGTAATGAAAAAAGAGCAAATGGAACAGAGAAGAACCAAGCAAAAATACAGAAACTCTAGCGAATTGGACCCAGACTGTGGAAAAACTCAAAACACAATTCAAAAAACAATTAAGAGAGTGGGGAAAGAATTTAAAAAGCACAATAAATTATCTGTAAACAGAGGCACATGAACCAAAACAAGAAAATAGTGTCTTGAAAGCCAGAATTGGCTAGCTTGAAAAGGAGGCAAGTGAAGTGAAAGATGACCTACAAAGAAAAACAGACCAGAAGGAGAAAGATGATCAAAAAGTCAGGGATGAAATCCAGTCTTAAAAAATTAGAATCCAACAACTAGAAGCAAATGACTTCGCAAGGCAGCAAGAGTCTATAAAACATAATCAAAATGATGAAAAAATTGAGGAAAATATGAAATAACTCATTGATAAGATTACAGATCTAGAAAATAGATGTAGAAGAGACAATTTAAGATTTGGACTACTGGTAAATCATGACAAAAGTAAAAGCCTGGACATCATTCTACAGGAAATGATCCAAGAAAACTGCCCCAATATTCTTGAACAAGAGCAAAAAGTGGAGATTGAAGGAATCCATAGATCACCTCCTACATTTAATCCCCAATTGACAATGCCCAGGAATGTTATAGCCAAATTCAAGAACTACCAGACCAAGCAAAAGATACTACAAACTGCTAAGAAGAAACCATTCAGATATAATGGAGCCACAGTTAAGATAACACAGGACTTGGATGCATCCACACTGAAGGACCAGAAGGCATGGAATATGATATTCCAGAAAGCAAGGGAACTGGGCCTACAACCAATAATCAATTACCCATAAAAACTGATATAGTCTATATTCTTGCAGGGCAAAGTATGGTCATTTAATAAAATAGAAAACTTCCAAGCATTCATAAAGAAAAAATATGACTTAAACAGAAAAGTTGATGTCCAAACACAGAACTCAAGAGAATCACCAAAAGATAATTAAGAAAGGGGGAAAAACCTTTTTTAAGGGACTCAGTAAGTTCAAATGAGTTGTATTCCTCCTAAAAGAAAAGAATCATCTTGGCAATATATTTTGTATATATATATATATATATATATATATATATATATATGTATGCATATATACATGTATAAAGAGGATAATACTAAAAGAAATAGGAAAAGAAATAAAATTAGGTAATTTTATATTTCATAAAGAAGTGCATGGAGGGAGGGGGAAGAAGACCAATGGAAGGGTAAAAGAGGTTGGAGACAGTCTCCGAGAAAATTTTAATCATTAGAGTGGGAAGGGTCAGAAAGGTTCAAATGGAAGGAAAATCTCCTATAAGGATGTTTGGGAAACTGTAAATATTATTGTACAGCCCCAAGAGGTCCTACAGATGGAGGTGAGAAGCAATAGGAGGTATTGGTGAATGATAAGGATAAGTTTACTTAGGGGCTGCTTCTATGATCTAGCTGCTGCCTATGAATTGTATTGAATCTGCTAATAGGAATAAGTAGTTCACTTGTTCCCACCTATTACCATTGACTAATGAGGGAGTGATTGTTTCCCCCAATTAATAATCAGATTGTATAATAACTTCAAGGGTAATAAACCTTGATCTCTATTTCTGACTTCGATTTGTTGGATTAAGCCAGAAGGTCAATAATTATGAAGTTTGCCTTCAATAGTTGCCAGTGGATCTCTGACTGACAACTTCCTTTGGAACTCTGAGAATAAACCAGGTCTGTAATGGTTTCTTATATCAACTAATTTAAGGGTGACAAATAAGATAAAGGAAAGGTTGGGATGAATAATGAGGAAAGAGGAATTAAGGATGAATCCTAGACCTTATCTAATATATTGAATGTATAGTAAATCTTCAGTATATTTAAAATAGTTAATATCTTGAAGCCTGCTTGGCAAACTGCCTAGATTGCTTGATGATTATCTCAGTCCACAATGATTTTGCTTTTTGTATTTGATCTTGTTGGTATTTAGATTGGTATATTGGTGTTGATTTATAGATGTTGTTTAATAACTGAAACTGGATGCTGATATATACAGAATAGTCTATGAGCAGTTTAGGCACCTAACCTAGCTAAGAGACAATCCTGAGAAGACCCTGTCCTCCTACCAGAATCTCAAAATTGAGACCCTGATGTTCCGAGCTTTTCTGCTTTTATAGCCACATCTCAACTGACTTTTGGTCTCATGCCAGCTCAGATGCCCTCACTGCATTCTGTGTTCCAACCTAGTAACTGGCAATCATGCTGGGCCAAAATGGCTTCTTGCAAAAGTATTTACACTCTAACTCCAAACTCAATCATCATCAGCATCAGCAACAGCAGTAACAACATCATCAACATCATCAACATCAACATCAACACCAACATCTAACTATTTTTGGTGGGTGGCCTAACCTAAAAGCATACTATGCAGAGTACAGAATGAGAGCCAAAAGACCAAAACTCTAGGCTTTTGTGCCTCTATGTGTCCTTTGGGGTAAGAAGAAAGCCTTCTTTTTCCTGGACTCAATTTCCTCATTTATGTGTAAGGGAAGCTTACCTGGACCCTGCATTAAGTTAATCAATTAAGTCAAAGAATGAACCAGGTGTAAACAAGAGGGGGAAAAGTGAGTATTATAAGGCTAAGGGGAGAACTATTCTGCATATGAATGACACAACTGACCTCTTGAGATCATAAGCACTGTCAACAGTTAGTGAGATAAAAAGAGCAATAGAGATGACTCTGAAGAACACTAGTATGTAGTCTGAGCTCTGAAAAATCTGTTCCACAATGAGAATTGCAGCCTACCTTGGACAGATCATTTTCTGGGTCTATTATCTCCTCCAGATCTTCCCATTCATCTTCACTATTGCCAGATTCCTCAATTGGCAAAGATATAGAGTGAGGCCCAGATGTGCAGAATGATGGTTGAAGAGTAGTCCTTGAAGGTGCTTCCAACAATTCTCCATAGGAGAGTGGAGTTGCAGTTGTAGTATTTATGGTAAGATATTCTTCACCAACAGGGGTGGGAGAAGGAACCTCAGGAAGACAGTACTTATGGCATTCATCATAATCACACCTTTCAAATTCAGGGCTTAAAAAAAAGAAATTTATGTACTCTCCAACATTTTATGATCAACTTCTCATTCAACATTCATAATACTTAAGTATATTAACCTCAAAAAGAAAAAAAATTATGTCTGTGTGGAACAGTATTCTAGAATAAAATGTGATGGCGCCATATGGCACAAAGCATTATTCCTATAGTCAGAACAACCTCCAAGTTAAAATCTATCTTTAATACTTACTAGTTCTGTGACCTTGGTCAAGTCACTTAGTTTCTGTCCACTTCTATTTCCTCAAATATAAAATTAGAATAATAATAGTGTCTACATCCCAGGGTTGCAATAACAATTAATTGAAATTATATTTATAAAAATGTACAGTTTCTGGCATTTAGTAGATACTACTGTCATTATCACTATGATTAATTACTACTACCACCACTACTATTATTCTCTTCCATTTTGACTCCTATGGTAATTGAGTCTTTCTTGACTTTTCACACAGACACACACACAGACACACACAGACACACACACACAAACACCCTTCCTAATTTCTAATACTTCTCCTACCAAAAACATGTAGTTTGTATATTGTAAAAAAGGACCTGCAGAAGGAACTCAGAAAATCTTAGAAAGACTTATATGAACTGAGGCAGGAGTGAAGTAAGCAGAAGTAAGGAGAACACTGTACACTCTGACAGCAATATTACACAATGGACAACTCTGAATAACATTATTATTCTTAGCAATAAATAATCCCATATAGTCCCAAAGAACTCATGATAAAAACTGCCATTTGTTTCCAGATAAAGAAAAGATGGAGTCTGAGTCCAGAGTAAAGCAAACTTTTTTCAGATTCTTTGTTAATGCTTTTGTTTGATTTTCTTTCCTCAAAAGGATAAACATGAGAAAATGTTTTACTTAATTGCACATGTAGTATCTATATTATATTGCTACCATTTCAGCAGAGAAGTAGGGAAAATAAAGGGGAGGAAAAAGGGAGGAAGAGAATTTGGAATTCAAAATTCTTCTTGAATTGTTGGAAACTATTTTTACATGCTGTTAGGAAAAAATTAAATTTCATTTTAAAAATAAATTTATATAGAATTTTAAAGTTTGTTTATGTAAAGGAATAGAATTTCAAGAGATTAAAGAGTTTTCCTATAAATACAGAAAAGCAAAGGATCTCAAACTCCTTTTAACAACAATATTTTTTTTCAAAACTCTCCAAGATCCCTTATGGAGAAGTCTGTAGATAAGTATAGTCCTATGAAATAAAAGCCAGCATTTGAGAAACAATAACTCATTCTGAGAAATGCAGCAGGAAGACTTTTCTATGAAGCCTTTGTTTGGTGAAAGAACTGAAAGGTTTATAAGAGCAAGAGAAGAGCCCAATGGAGAGGTTTCCTGGGATCCCTTTTATTTAGAGAGTCTTTACTGAGACCTTACAAAGGACAAAGCAGTTAGAAGTGACAAAAAGGAAAAAAAGAAAATATCTACAAGAAAAACAAAGTGACAACTCAAAATCAGAAATAAAGCCCTTTCCAATTGCTGGAAATTATTGAATTTGAGGGAACAGTAGATAGAATGTCCGTCTTAGAGTCAGGAAGACTCATCTTCTTCCTGAGTTCAAAACCAATCTCAGACACTTACTAGCCATGTGTCCCTAGGCAGAGCACTTAATCCTGATTCACTGTTTCCTCATCTGTAAAATGAACTGGGGAAGGAAATGGCATAGTACTACAATATCTTTGCTAAGAAAATCCCAAATGAGGTCATGAAGAGATGGAGGTGACTGAAAATGACCAAACAACTCAACATCACTGAATCTGAATAACTTTTTTCTATATATAATTTTCCTTCCTCCTAATCCTCAGTTACTGTCTGCTTATTGAAAATGCATACCCAGAGTCTTTCTCCTTGCCACAGCGCCACACAAAGTTTTTAAGAACTTCATGAACTATGCTCCTAGAAATCAGGTATTGATTTTTTTCTTTGTATCTCCAGTATTTAGGATAGTGCCTTTTGTGCATTAAGTTCCTGATAAATATTGAATCCAATTGATCGCAATCAGTTTAATTTATCCAAGGTGTAACCCCAGTCCCAAAGCTCATTAGTATGGGATTCTCTCCTTATTGGTGGAGATTAATGCTCTCATCTTCCTCAGTGGGCAGGGCTTTATCAGTGAGGAGAGAATCCCATACCACTGGATTTGGGGAATTGGGTTTTACTTTTCCTTAAATTTTCATAAAATTAATGTGCCTCACAAATGGAGAACAGTATTATTTTTCCAATCCAAGTTTCTCTGTTCAACCTGACATCATGAGTAAGCCTTACTCTTTTTCTAACTTTTTAATGATTTACTATTCATGAAATTGAGCATTGGTACAATTAATTTTCTTTGCAGTTATTTACACTTAAATATAGGAAATTCACCCACATAAAATAGCATACCAGTTTTTCAAGCACTTATTACATCTGAATCACTGAAAAAAAGTGATTCTTAGTCCCATTTCTTCTTATATGTTCTCTTGGTTCTGTGGGTTCTGCTTTCCTCTACTACATAGAAATTAGAGTTGCTACAGAAACTACTTGAGTATAAATGTATACCTACATGTAGATGTAACTGTGCATTTTTTCTTGTCATACCTCCTTCATATGATTCCTAGACAGAACAAGGAGGGATATACCCAAGTTATAGATAAAGAAACTGAGGCTCAATAGGTTAAATGACTTGTGTAATGTTACACAGCTAGTCAGTGGTTGAGCTAAAGGATAAACTGAGTTCTTCTGACACTAGGATGCTGCTTTCCAGTGGCATCAAGATGCAATGAGTATCTTTATACATCAATGTAGAAAGGGAAAGTTATACTGGTTACTGATTCTTCACACAATATTTCTTAGAGTAGTACAGCTAGGTCCAAATTAATATGAATAATGAATCCCCTAAAATGGTGGTATTATTCAAATTCACACCACATAATTCTGTTGGGCTTGAACCAATTGTAATAATTTACATAATCATAACTTTGAATAGTGTGAATTCAAAGACACGTGACCACTTTAGGGGATTCATTATTCAATCTAATCAGGTCCAGCCTATAAAGAGCTTTTTCTTTTCAACAACACTTTAAAGGGGGGGGGGACCTTCCCAAAAGGTCTGCTTTGATATTTTATCACAGTAAAGAGCTGACCTTAAATTCTTGATAATAATAATGACAATAGCTAGCATTTATATGGTACTTTAGAGTTTCAAAGCATTTTATTTATGTTATTACATTTTATCCTCATAGCAAACTTGTAAAGTGGGAGTTATTATTATCCCCATTTTACTGATAAAGAAACTAAGGCTGAGATCAGAGGTCACTTCAATACATTTATTAAGCACCTACTATATACCAGGCAGTGTGATAAGCACTGGAGATAGATAAAGGCAAGACAGTCCCTGTCCTCATGGAGCTTACAACTTAATGGAAGGAGACAACAGGCAAACAATATATAAACAAACTACATCCAGGATAAATTGAAAATAATCAAAAGGGAGGGGTCTGGAGTTAAGAGAGATTTGAAAAGGTTTTCTTTAGAAGGTGGGAAAATCATCAGAAATTATCACCAAATCCATGGAAGGTGATGGCATTGCTGAGTGAAATGGTATAGAGTAGTGGTTCCCAAACTTTTTTGGCCTACTGCTCCCTTTCCAGAAAAAATATTAGTGCCCCCTAGAAATTAATTTTTTAAATTTTAATAGCAATTAATAGGAAAGATAAATGCACCTGTGGCCATCGTTGCCTCCCTAGATCACGCTAGCACCCACCAGGGGGCGGTGGTACCCACTTTGGGAATCACTGGTATAGAGGGAGAAGAGAAGAAGATGAGTGTGGAATTCATTAGATATTTTTTTTAAAGCAAGGGTTATGAAATTGAGATATTTGGTTGTATATATATATACACAAACATATATATATATATATATAATTCTCTTTGTGGTTTGCTGTGTGTATGAAAATGGAATATAACTCCTGAGATAGGTGACAGATCACTGAATAGGGTGTTAATTCATATGTAGGCTTTTTTCTGCTTTTACTCATTCATTCCATGATGAACCACTATTTGATAGCACCAAACAGTAAAGGAAGAGAAGAGATTCAGTCAGCTTATGTTTTAAAAAAAGAAAAATTAATATCCCTAAAGCTGATTCTTATACAGCACAAAGTGTCCTTGCCTTTATGTCCTCATTTCCACATCTAACTTTTCAAACTGGATTTTTATGATTTTTTTCCCTTTCAAAACTAAATTAGAGAATGATTGATGTGTGAAAGATTAGTGAGCAAAAAAAAATGTTCCCTACTTCCTTCAAATTCCTGTTCCCAACCTGCCCTTCCTTTCCTTTCAGCAAAAAGCATCAATTCCTACCAAGAAGACTGAGGCCATTAAATGGCACATCCTTCCTCCTCTCCGACACAACCACTCAATTTTTTTCACCAGTCTTTGTCTCAGATTCCTCTTGTCTTAGAAAAAAAAGTAGTTGCTTTCCCTCATTCCCAAAGCTAAATGTTGTCCCATTGACTCCATAACCTCCCATATTCTTATAAATAAGATTTATCAATTATTTCATTTTCTTCAACACCTTCAAAAGCTCTCTCTTCACCTGCTTCTTCCTAGATAGCTACAAACACACTTTTAATTTGATTTAAATCAATAAATATTCATTAAGTGACCACTATGTGCTAGGCACTGTTCTACATGCTGGGGATACAAATAAGGAAAAGAAAAATAATCCCAGCCCTCAAAAAGCTTACAGTCTGCTAGGGGAAGACAACAAACAAAAGGAAGTTGGAAAGGGCCAAGGAACACATGGAGTGCCCAGCATGGGGAACATCTGTGGAGTTCAAATCAAGCAGAACTCCAAGCAGAAAGCAAAGTGAGCTAGAAAGTCCACATCCTGCTTTCTATAAAGGAAAACTTTGGGAAGAGTTTAGTGTTCTGCCCTCCACCCAGAGAAAAGAGGAAGTTGAGGGAATAGAGAGGTGTCCTCTCTGTGCCATTCCATAAGATAGATTGAAGGAACTAGGGATGTTTAGACCAGTAAAGAAAAGACTTAGGGAGGGCTATTTAGGGCTGCCCTAAAATATATTAAATTCTGTCATGTAGAAGAGAGATTTGATTTATTCTGCTTGGCTTTGAAGGGCAAAACTAAAGAAATGGGTACAAGCCACAGTCAGATTTCAGCTTAATATGAAGATGAATTTCCTAACTGAATTTGTCCAAAAGCAATTGGGCTGCCTCCAAGTACCAGAGGATTTGTTTGGGTAGAGGTTAAATTAGTTTCTTTAAACTTGGAGATTCTATGATCTGATGAATAATCCCACTAAATTGCCTCAGAAAAGTCCCTTTGTACCTGAAGAAGGAGTAGGAAGGAATACAGGCTCTTTTTTTCATTATAATGAAATGAAAAAAAAATCCATCATAGGACCAGAGTTCAAATTCCAGACCTTCCACTGACTAGTTTTATGACCTTGAAAAAATCATTTATCATCATCATATCCACAGCCAAAGAGTGAACTGTTAGAGTCTGATTGTAGAACAAAGCATGCCACCTTCCATTTTATTTTCCTTAATGAGTTTTTTTTTATTGTATGTGTAATAAGTATCCTATGTCACGGCATTCACAAAATAGAAATATATATATGTATATATATTGCATGAAAGCACTAGTATAACATATTAGACTACTGACTGGAGAGGAGGAGGGACAGAGGGAGAGAATCTGAATCATAAAATGTCAGAAAACAATTGTCAAAAATCGTTTCTGCATGTAATTTTTAAAAAGTAAAATAAGAAAATCATTTAATCTCTCTGAACCTTAGTCTTCTAACCTGTAAAGTAAATGGCCTCTAAGATTCCTTCTAGGTCTATAGCCATGATCCTATGATCTGAACACATGGAAGTGCTTTTTTTAAGGAGGAGAAACATCACTGTGTGCCAGAGGGGTAAAGGACATAAAAATATAAAATTTCCCTATCCTAACCTGGATTTGGGAGTTTGATACTCTTGAGAGCAGTCAGGCAAATCCTTCAATCAAGGAAAGATTTTGTGAAAGGAGAGGTTCTCAGGAATAATAGAAATGGGGCATCGACTCATAAGATGATGCCTGAAACCTGGCACCGCATCACAGAATCTGTAAGACAGTGAGAAGAATATGTCTGCCAGAAAGGGAAACTGATTCAAAGAAAGTACAAAATATAGTGGAGTTTTGGTTTTGGAGTCAGAGAACCTTGGTCCAAATCTCGGATCTTCTACTTTTGTCTTTCTTTGTAACCCCAGTGTTTGGCACAATTCCTAGCACACAATAAATATTCATAAATGATTTTTGACTGAACTTTGTGATCTTGGGCAACTTTTCTGGGCCTCATTTTCCTCCTCTGTAAAATGCAGGGATGAGATTATATTTCATTAAAATTCAATGGATAGAGGGTTAGATTTGGATTCAGGAAGATTGAGTATAAATCTTGGCCTTAGAAACTATCTGTATGACCTGGACAAGTCACTTAACATTTATTTGCCTCAGTTTCCTTATCTATAAAATGAAGATAAATAATGCCTACTTCCTAGGGTTGTGTTAATGATCAAATGAGAGAATAGTTATAAAGCCATTAAAGTGCCATATAAATGCTACTTGTGATAAGGAAAATGAGGACAATGGTGATGATAGGAATGATGATGACCATGATTTCTGTGTCCTAGTTTAACGTTGCCTGATAGCAACACCTCGTACCATTTGATGGGAGTAAACATCACAGATTCTACCAAAAGGAAACTATATGAAGATGAACCATAAGGAATTATAGTTAATGTCTCCTCTTGGGTCCTACTTAGTAAGCAGTGCTAGAGAAGCCATGCCCAAAGCATTGCCTAAGATGGCCTGATGGGAGCTGGGGAGCACTATAGGAAAAGCTGTGCGTAGCAACAGCAGCTGGGAACACCCATGTGGAACATTCCTCTCCCTTCCTCTAAATGCTTAACACTCTATAGAGACCTCTGGGAGAAGGGCTGCTCATTGGAAGGTGTCTCTTATTCATTATGAGTTCTATTGTGGATTCAATTTTATTTTTCTTCTACTTTTCTGCAAATCATCCTTCTTTAATTTCCTGTATGGTGTGCTTTTGAGTGGAGAGTTCACTTCAGGATACTTCCTCTCAGGCAATGATTCCCCCAAGTTGGCAATAAGTCAAATAAGTTAGAAAATCTCTTGAGTCGTTCATGTAATGAGATGGTCTCTGAAGCAAGAGACACATAATGCTGAGGGTCCAAGTTAGCATCCAGAAAATTTCCATGGCATAATCAGGACATTTATGTATCAGAACCCTTTGGCATCTGTGCCAAGGATTACTCTCCAGGACTGTATACTTTAGTGATGGAGCAGTTTGTATTTAGCTGCTTGGCCAATCCTTACAGAGTAGGTTATTCTGACTTTTAAAAACCTCACTTTCAGTACCTTCTAATACGGGTACCTTCTCCAGAGTGATGAGGATCCCAGAAGAGGAGCTGAAAATTACATAGGTTTGGGTTTTAATTTACTGAAATTTAATGTAATTGTCCTCTTAAAGTTAGATAGGAACAACCTCAAAAGCTACTTCTTGTTTTGAGGGTATCCTTAGAGAGAAAAATTAAGTTGAAATTTCTTGGACATCTTTTGTAAAAAGGGAACAACTGAAGATCTTTGATCAATGTAGTCAGTGATTCCATAGCACTAAAAATGAAAAATCGAACTCATATTCTAAAAGGGAGCTAGAAGATGGACTTTATATGAAAAAGAAGAGATTTAATTTTGGATACAGACAATGTGACAATGTTTTGTTTAACTGAATATTTTGTTTAACTGAATATTTGTTCAGGACACTAGATTGGGAGGAATCAGGAAAAAGGCTTCATGAAGGAGGAAACACTTGAACTGAGTATTTGAATAATTCAGCAGGAATGAGGACAGAGGACATTCCAGGAACCAGGCACAGTTCATACAAAGGCTCAAAGTCAGGAGATGGAATGCTATGTGCAAGGAACAGCAACAAGGTTGGTTTGGCTAGAATAGAGGAGCATAATGCCTGATGTTCCTGGAAAGGTAATTTGGAGCCAAGTTATTAAGAGTTTGAAATGCGAACCAAAATAGTTTGAATTTAATCCTAGAAGTGATGGGGCTCTAAGACTAGCTGCTATAAAGAGATTTTCCTCCACTGATCTCCATTGCTTGGTACTAGGTTGGTGCTTAATGAATGTTGATTGATTAATTGATGCATCTCCATAGACTGGATGTAATGTGGGTTTCTGAAGAATCAAGTCCTTTAACCCCATTTGCCTAGTCCTTGTCCTCCTGCCTTAGAGTTGTTACTAAGACAGAAAGTAAAGAAGGTCTTTCTGAAATTTCATACAATGTTATTCACACTTTTAAAATTTTCTTGTTTATACAGAATATACAGATAAGTCAATAAAACATTATTCAAAAAACCTGAAAAGAGCTAGGAGCTCTCAGACTAGAAAAACTGGCTTATAAGCAATCTATCCCAAAAAGAGGAGCTCATTCACCACCTCATGTGCAAAAGCTGAATGGTTCTGTCCAAACAAACTTCCTTTTTGTTCTAAAGAAACTTCCTCTCCATCCCAGATGAATACAAAGTTGGGAGGGGGGTGTCTGGTGACAGGAGCAGAGAACAAGCTCTCAGAGATCACACTAGGCTTAAGAGTATTCAAGCTTGGGCTCAACAACAGATTGTGTGTTGATTGTCCATGGATTAATGTAGCTAAATTCAGATGCTCCTTACCACAATGTTAATCACTAGATGCTAATCTTTCTTCCGTTCCTAAAAGCTGAAACACATAGACATTTGTGATGTTTTTTGCAGGTAGGAGTAACTAGATCAGTGAAGTACTGGATGTTTGAAGCATTTAAATATGTGTAGAGTTTTTAGTACATTAGATCCCTTTGTCAGTCAGTTCATGAGCATTTATTATTCATCCACTATGAGGCCAAACACTGTGCTAAGTCCTGGGAATACCAAGAAAGAAAGAAAAAAAAAACAATCTCACAAACCATATTCTCAAGAACAGTTAAATGGCACCCTGGGTCAACCCCTGGAACTGGAGTCAGAAAGACTGGAATTCAAATCCAGCTTCAGACACAATAGATCTATGAACCTAAGAAGGTAATTTAACCTATTGCCTCAGTTTCCCCATCTGGAAAATAAAAATAATAACAACACTACCTCTCAAGATTATTGTGAGGATAAAACAAGATAATATTTATAAAAGTAATATTTATAGTATTATAAACCAAATATTTGTAAATATTAGTATAATACCTGGTACACAGTAGGTATTTAATAAATAATTGCTTTCTTCCTTCTTTCCTCAAGATGCCCACAATCTAATTGGGGAGATTACATGAAAACAATGATGTAAAAAAAGCTATATCTAGAGTAAATTGGAGATAATTATCAGAGGGAAGGCACTAGCATTACTGGAGATCCCACTCTCTAATACAAAGAGAGATTTTAGCTTGGGCTTGAAGGGAGCCATAAAAGCCAAAAGTCAGGGATGAGGAGGAAGAGACTTCGAGGCACAGGGGACAGTCAGTGAAAATGCCTGGATTCTAGAGATGAAATGTCTTGTGTAAGGAGCAAGGACATCGGTGCCACTGGATCACAGAGTATGTGGGAGAAGCAAGATGCAAGAAAATTAGAAAAGGAAAAGGTGCCAGGCTGGAAAGTATTTCAATATCAAATAGGGTGTTAGGAAGATTAATTGACAACTGGGTGGAATGTGGCCTGGAATGGTGAAATACTTAAGGCAGGGAGACCAACAAAAAAGCTATTTCAATAGTCTCAGAAAGAGGCAAAGGGCACCTGTACCACAGTGGTGGCTGTGTAAGAGAATAGAAGGGGGCAAATATGAAAAATATTGCCAAAAATGGAGTGTCTCTTGTTTATTGATCATTCTAGCAGAATCCAAAGGCTTAGATTTTTGTTGTTCAATCTTGTTGAAAGAATATACATGGTAGGAGTTAGAATTTGACACTTTGTAACTACAAAATATTCAATAAATATTTATTAAGTGCCTACAATGTGCCATACATTATGCTAAGTCCTAGGGATAAAAAAGGGGCAAAAGACAGCCCCTGGCTTCAAGGAACTTTCAATTTAATAGGGGAGAAAACATGGAGGAAAATTTCAAATAAAAGATGGATCTTTTATTATATAATATATTATATAAATAAAAAATCTTAATTGGGACTTAAATAACCTTGGGCAATCACTTGACCTCCCTAAGCCTCAATTTCCTTATCCATAAAATATGGATAATAATTTTTATACTATCTATTTTAGGGTTGTAATCAGGAAAATACTTTTTGGAGACACATTATGCTATAGAAACTTACATAATAAACATTTAATAAGCATATACTATGTCCAATCAATCATTTTGCTAGGTGCCAGGGATATGATTATATAGAATGAAGTCATGCCCATTCACAAGGAGCTTACATTCTAATAGAGAAGACACAGACAGAAAGAAAGGAGAGAGAGAGAGAGGGATTAGATAGACAGATGGAAGAATGGAAAGAAAGAAAGAAAGAAAGAAAGAAAGAAAGAAAGAAAGAAAGAAAGAAAGAAAGAAAGAAAGAAAGAAAGAAAGAAAGAAA
>NC_058131.1:654068329-654086552 GCF_016433145.1 Gracilinanus agilis | reverse complement strand
GAAGGAAGGAAGGAAGGAAGGAAGGAAGGAAGGAAGGAATGAAGGAAGGAAGGAAGGAAGGAAGGAAGGAAGAGACATAGAAAGAAAGGAGACAGAGAGACAAAGAAAGAAAGAAAGATGGACAGACAGACAGACAGGTAGACAGACTGATTGATAGATTGATAGATATAGATAAATGATAGATACACAGATAAATGAGAAAGTGAGAGAGATGGACAGACAGGTAGATAGAGTGATAGATAGATAGATAGATAGATAGATAGATAGATAGATAGATAGATAGATAGATAGAGATAAATGATAAATACATAGATAAATGACATAGATAGATAGATAGATAGATATAGATAAATGATAGATTGATAGATATAGATAAATGAGAGAGAGAGAGAGAGAGAGAGAGAGAGAGAGAGAGAGAGAGAGAGAGAATTATAAGAAAAGGACAGTGTATCACTTTGTCTAAACCATCAGGTGTAACTCAAGAGAGTGGTGGTAGAGAAGACTAAAAGAATTGATTGGGGTCACATCACAAAAGACAAGGAAAGTCATGCTAGAGAGCTAGGATTTTATTCTGTAGGCAATAGGAAGCTACTGAAATTTTATGAGGAGGCAA
The DNA here is from genome assembly GCF_016433145.1 of Gracilinanus agilis. Classification (NCBI taxonomy): domain Eukaryota; kingdom Metazoa; phylum Chordata; class Mammalia; order Didelphimorphia; family Didelphidae; genus Gracilinanus; species Gracilinanus agilis. The sequence goes on along the minus strand of NC_058131.1, from coordinate 654,085,939 downwards.
ATGACATAACCAAAAATACTATAGTTTTTGCCTTTTGAATGCACTTTCATTATGTATACAATTCATGTCACACCAAACTCCTGGTCAGAAACACAAACCTCAGATTTCCTCTGGGAAAATATAATCTACTTTAGAATTAATTTACTTTTGACATGATTTCCAGGAACGCATTGCAGTGATGATTATACCAATAATTAATAATAATCACAGATGTAGATAAGTATCTTTAATTAGAAGAATTTGAATAATTTATTTCTTATATGAAACTTCCAGTTTCATGTCATCTATTGGCTAAACCCACACGGCAAGATAAATGCAAGGCTTAAAATTAAACAGACTGCAATTTCAATTCAGTTCAGTTCAACTGCCATTAATTGCCTGATGGTGGGGAAAGGACTGTGCTGGGTATTATGGATTTCAGTCTGTTTCATTTGAGAGATGTGGGATATTTTGTTTTTGATCCAGACCTATGTATCTCAGCAACTCATCTATAACTTAAAGTCTTGGAGAAGGGATTCTCAACCTGGTTTATGTTATGTATCCCTTGGTGGTCTGTTAAAAACTATAGACCTCGTCCCAGAATAAAGTTGTGTATAAAATAAAAATAAATATAAATATAGTTACCAATGAAATCAATTATATTAAAATAACTATCAAAATGCATCTGCATTTGTGTGTATATATGTAATTATATACATACAGGAATGTGTTTTACATCATATACATAATGCATAATTATTACCCTATCCAGAAGATGGCAGTTGTCCATTGGTGAGACCTTGCCTCAGTCAGCCATCTGCTGCCCTCTCCTGGCCATGGCTGATACCACTAGGTCCCCCGAGGATCTAGGACCCTGCTAACAGCCTAGCCAAGGGTCCTTTTGGAATTCAGTAGCACCTCTTAAAATGTTGTACAGAGTTCCTCACTTTAGTGACTTGTACAAGGTGCTGATTACAGTCTATGGTACAACTCCTTTGGATATGGAATTATACTGCCTGTATTGTTTTATAGCTTTCATAAATTTTTGCATTCAGGGATGTTAAAATAGAGTCTGTGGTCTCATGGCAGAGAGGCAATGGACAGATTTCAGGTGATCTGAAAACTTGGATGGGGAAAAATTAATTTTTCTATTTTTGCTAGGCTCTAATTGAAATTTAGCATTTCCTTTGATTATGTAGACAAAACATTCTTCATGAAAGATTCAATAGACTTCATCAGACTGCCAGAGTGGTCCAGGACCCACAAAAATAATTAAGAACCCCAAAGTCTAGATTGCAAACTCTTTTTTAAAAGTCTCTCCTTCTCTCTTACTCCCCTCTTTCGGTCCCTCTTTTCTTTCCTTCCTTCCTCCCTTCCTTCCTTCCTTCATTTCTCTTTTTCTTTCTCTCTCTTTTTCTTTCTCTTTCTTTCTTTCTCTCTATCTCTCTGACTCTTTCTTTCTCCCTCCTTCTCCCTCTCCCTCCCTCCCTTTCTTCCTTCCTTCCTTTCTCTTTTTCTCTTTCTCTCTTTCTTTCTCTCTCTTCCTCCCTTCCTCCTTTCTTTCCTTTCTTCCTTTCTCTCTTTCTCTCTCTCTGACTCTCTCTTCCTCCCTCCCTCCCTTCCTTCCTTCCTCCTTCCCTCACTCCCTCTCTTCATTCCTTCTTTCCTTCCTTTCTGTTTTTCTTTCTTTCTGTTTGCCTTTCTCTTTCCCATAATGAGATTTTAATATACTTTTTGACTCAATTCAATTTAATGTAAACATTTTCCACTAAGGCAAGCCTGGCAGAGAGGCAATACCTTGGAGTCAGAAGATAGGGGTTCAAGGCTTGCCTCTGAGTCTTACTGGCTGTGTAACTCTGGGCAAGTCCCTTAACCTCTTATTGCCTCCCCTATATAACTACCTAAGATGAGAAGGTACACACTAGTTGCTGATGTGCATTGAGAAGAAAATCACAGATACTGAGCAACCAGAAACTCTCGTTTTTTGTGAATAAGCACATATATAAAAGGTTAAATGTTGAAGTGGAGATAAAAAATGCTTTGTCCAGGTTTTACAGATAAGTGCTCAGACTTAAGTACAGACCAAAAATGACTATTCTATTAGTAGGAATGGGAACATACATCAAGAAAAATCCCACCAAGGATGCTAATAATTTCATTTGACTATGAATGTTTTAGTTCAATCAAGTCAGTAAGCTGGTACTTAAGCCTAGGTGCCATGTGCTTACCCCTACGACATCAGGCACTATACTAAGCTCTGGGGATATGAAGAAAGGCAAAAGACAATCCACATTCACAAAGAATTTAAAGTCTAATGTCTAGTGGGAGAAAGCAACATACAACCACTTACATGCAAACATGATATTATGGAGTAATTTGGAAATAGTCAGCAGAAGAAAGGCACTAGCATTAAGAAGGATCAAGAAAGGCTCTTTCACATACAGCAGGAATTTAGTTGAGATTTAAATCAAGTCAGGAGATAGAGATGAGGAGGGAAAAAATTCCAGGGATGGGAGATAGCAAGAGAACAGTAAATGGGAGAGACTATATGATGATTAAAAACACTCTTTTTTTGCCACGTATGAACCTCAACAAATTAATAGAATACTGACATAACTGATAGCATTAGTCTTATCAACTCTAATAGATTTAAGTTTCTTAAGGACAGGACTCATCTTTTGAACATCAAACAGAGCAATAGACACATTAATAAATAAATAAAACCCAGTGCATGTCCTTATTCCTCACATCAGCATTTCTTTACCTGTTACAATATAATGGAAGAAACCTTAGAAACCATCTAGCAGCAGTTTCCTTTGTTCCCCAAAAGAAAAACATGAAACCCTGAGTGGCAAGTTGACTTTCCCAAAGTAAATATTGATTATTAATTAAGTTAATGTTGATTATTTGTTCCATTAATGAAATTTATACAATACACAAAATACCTAAAAGTCTATTCATTCTTACCTTTCTGGTGTTATATCACAAACTGAGTAGCAGTTTTGCCTTACATCTTCTTCTAAAGAGGTAACTAATTCTGGAACAGTAGTTTCTTGGTGATGAAGCCATGAACATTTGTGAGAAACCTCTGGATGAGTTAATAATATATTCCAAGGTCCCTTTTCACTTCCATTAGAGCCCCACTCTTCCTTATTAATGGTCTTCTGAAAAGAAATTGTCTTAGATTCCACATTTTCCTCTGATTCCACTGATGAACTGCCCCTCTCACTGTCACACGAATCCAAGTCACTCTTGTGTTCCAGAGTAAGGTGTTCAGCTCTGGAAAATTTTTTGTCTGGAGAGGATGTCGGTGTCTATTAGGAATTTTAAAGGAAATTAAAATCTGAACCTGTCTCTTTCTCCAAACAAAATTCTAAGAAATGGTTCTTGGTTTATAGCTTTCATCTTCTCAGATCCCTCTTTTTTCAGTCTAAATAAAATAAAACCACTTTTCCCTCTCTAGATTTTCCCTCTTAGCTCTCTAACATATCTTCATTTTTTTCTACCCCATCTTTTTTATTTACTGTCTCCCAAGGCTTTATTTTTGGCTTCTAGCTCTTCTTCTTCATAATTTCTACCACTCAAAACTCCTGGAACTCATTTGTAACTTCTTTTTGGTCTTCCCATATTTCTAGTTGCACATTTCATTCTTTTCCCTGAAATACCCTGAGTATATTGTTATATTCTCAAATATGACTGAATAGCAGAGGGTGAAAACTAATTTACAAAGAGTTACAAACTATAATCCTTCTTGTAAGATGGAAGAACCACTAAGTCTTATTGTCCCTGATACTGTGCTCTATAGACTTACTAGATCTGATCATCTATCCAATCATTAGCTATCTTTCAGATCCTTGAGTATGGTCATCTGATTTGCTTATGCACTAAGAAATCCTTGGCCTTGGTATCTACACTTTCATTGAACCAGAAAAGACATTAAGTCATTATCATTCTATTTATCCTTCAGCTGTTACTTCACAATTAGAATTGTGAGCTCCTAGAAAGCAGAGACTGTCTCATTTTGATACGTGGTAAGCATTTAAATTTTTTTCTTCATTCCTTTCATCCTTCCATCTTTCCTTCCTTCCCTTAGTCCTTCCTTTTCTTTCTTCCTTTTCTCCTTTACCCTCATTCCTTCCTTTTTCCCTCTCTCACCCATTTTTTGCTTCCTTCTTCTCCCTTTCTTCCTAGCTTCTTCCATCCCTCTCTCTTTCCTCCCTTCCTTCCTTTGTTCATCTTTCCTTTTTTTTCTTCATAGCTCCCATATTTGGAACACATAAAGGATTTTCTTTCTCTCATCAGTTTTCTCTAAATCATTTAGATTAAATCTCATAAACCATAAACTTCTAAAAGAAAGGATGTGGTCTATGATCTTTTTTCTTGTTCAATTGTAAGCTCCTTGAGGGCAAGGATTATCTTTCTCTTTTCTTCATCTCTCTATTGCTTAGCACAGTGCCTAACACATAGTAGATGCTTAATTACTGCTTAATGACTTAATGTATAATTGTTAAATGCTCTTGATGATGATGATTCCTTTCCCTTTATAAAAGACTAAGCACATTTTTCTACATTACTCTCTCTTAGAAGAGATGTATATTCAATTTAGTCGATGAATGACCTCTTCTGTAGTTCTTTTGCTTTCTAACTTAAAAATTCCATCCTTTTGCGCTTTCTTAGATTATAGAGTGACTGACAAAAGGAAAATATAAATTGAGTCCACACTTTGGAATCTGGTTCTAGTTGACTCAAATACAAAAGGAGAATGGAATAAGGGAATGGAAGGAATGGGAGGAAAATCTGAATGAAAAGATAAAGGTACAATAGTATCTTTTTAACAAATTCTTTACATTTATAATGAAAGATGTTCACTACTATTTAGGTAAGAAATTTGCCATTGAACTCTTTTCCTGCAAATAAAACTAAGGCAATAAGTGTAAATAAAAATATACATCTAAATTTCCAGATAAGAAAAATTTGATCTAAAAAAGTATATCTCATCTTACCAGCAAATCTTGGTCTATTTCAGGCAGTGTGCCTTTAAGTGGTCTACAGAGACGCAAGGTAACCTTGTCAGGAGCACCTCTCAGCAGGTGAAGTACATCCTAAAAGTCACATACATGGATGTTACCAATGGCTAGTGAATTAGTGTATCTATAGATTACAGGTTCAGAGCTAGTAAAGATGGTCATTTTAGCTAATCTCTTTGTACTACAGATGAGAGATCCTGGGCTCAAAGTTAAGTGACTTGCCCAAAATCATACAGGTTTCAAGTGGGAGATGTTTTGAGTTGTTTTGACCCTAATCCATAATTATTTCCATCGTGCTATGCTACTTTGGTTATGCATTGAGCAACATGTTGCTCCCATTCCATTTTTCTACCTTTCCTAAATGAGTCCTTAAGTCAACTTCTGCCAACTCTTCAGTGTGAGCATTCATACTTCAGATATTGGCAGACATTAGGTTATTTTTTTCATTGATTGTTTAGTTAAGAAAGTGATGAAGAAAATATTAATAATGTAAATTAAACTTACAAATGTGTGACTATGTACATTTATATTTATATTTATATTTAATAATCTTTACCTTCTGTCTTAGAATCAATACTAAATATTGGGCCCAAGGCAGAAGACAGTAAGGACTAGGCAATTGGAGTTAAGTGACTAGCTCAAGGTTATACAGCTTGAAAGCATCTGAGGACAAATTTGAACCCAGGACCTTCCATCTCTAGGTCTGAATCTATCCATTGAGCCACCTCCCTGCTCCTCCTTATTTTTCAGAGAGATGGTTATTAAACATCCACCAACACATCCTTGCCTTTCCTCTTATAATAATGTTCTAAAGAGAGGCCCCATATATCCCCACACACAATTATATTGCATAAAATTTCAGGATAGTTTATAGTCAGTATTATTTTTCAGAATTTTCATTTCTAAAACTGTCCATTTTAGGTAAATGGCCTATATTTGAGAAGAACCAGTATTTGAACCAAGGTGACATCATCTTCTTTTTATCCTCTCTTATCTTCATCATTTCCTCTTTTTTTCCATTTGTGAAGATAAATTTTAACAATTGAATATAGGCTATACTAAGACCTCTGAGGAAAAAGTGCTCTATGTAAACAGATGAAAGAATAGCTTGTTAAGTCCAACTGCAGCCCCATGTGAGCACTTGAATAAAATCTTTTCCCATATTCTCCAGATGACTATAGTACATAATAAAAAAAATCCACTAAATTCTGTGGTTAATGAGAAAACCAAGGACTAACAATTATAGTATTTTGCATTTACCTCCTTTTAAATTGCTTAGGAATGAAAGAAATTGATTCCAGAGTTGGCCTAGAATTGGCCAATCAATGAAGTTGAAGATGAAATAGACAGTATTTTAATGTGTTTGGTAGTTGAGTCATATATAATATGTCCTCCAAAGTAATATTTCCCATTATACACACTAAAGTGCATAAATCAAATATACAGGTCAGAATATTGTGTGTGGTGTGATAATTAAGTTAATTATAATCAATACCAACCCAGTGCTGCCCATTTCCAAAGCTATGAAATAGAAAATTAAATGCAGATAATTATTCTGCATAAATGTTCTATCCTTCCAGCCAAAGATGATTTCTTCACCTGTAATCTTTAGACAGAAAAGTAATTTAAAGCGGTGAGCCTGATGAAATTCAGCTTGACCTTAATTATATGCTACCATGAGGAGCATCATTTGATAAGCTCCAATACCTGGTAAGAGAGGCCTTGTGTAGGCTTTCCATTCACAGCCAGGATAATATCTCCAACTGCAATTTCCCCATTCTCTTCAGCTGGCTGCCCTGGAAACAGCCTCTTAATCCTCACGACATAACTTCTAAGGTGATCTGAGCTCTCCCTTGCCATCTGGAGGAAGCTGAATCCAAGGCCACTGGAGTTCTTCTTCAGAGTGACCTCAAATGTGTTATCTGTTTGATGAGCAGTCAATAAAAGGAATTCATCAGTAGATGAGCTCTGGGATTATTCCCCACAGTGATTGAAACAAATGGAAACTATGTAAGAGCTTTACTCTAAACTTACAATCCCCCCAAAAAATATAAAGCAAATTTTTCACAATTTCAAATTTAATTTTGCAATTTTCCATTTTTTGTTAAAATTATATACATGAATGCAAAAATTCTCTCATGTACATACAGTCCACTTGAGTTTTTGACATTACCTTTTCAGGCCTACCAATCTTAAGAGTCTGCAAAACTTTCATGAAACAAAAGTTCAAATAATTGGGTTAAACAATCCAAAATAATCAGATTAGGAGAGAATTGTTTCTAAAAATGGGAATTATCTTCCAAATTCTCTAGGTGATTGCCAAATTCTTCATTTTGTTCTGCTATGTGGACTTAAAACATAATAGGTACCCTTGCATATCATGTATTCAAATTTGTACAAGAGAATAAGATGGCCTGTCAGAAAAACCAGCGTTTTTTCCTGCAGGATGGTAGGCAGAACAGAGACCCAACAATGGTGATGGTGAGTGTGCATTGGAAGGAGTACTGATTTAGGGTCAGTGGACTTCTCAAATCCTTGAAAGGCTACTTATCACCTGTGCGACTATGTAAATCATTTAATTGCTCTGAGCCTCAATTTCTTCTTCAGCAAGAAGAGGGGATGGGAATGGATGATCTCCATGGAGAACCAGGATAATTCTATGATAATCTTAGCTCAATATTCTACATGGACTTATGGTTTATAGAGGACTCTTCTTAGGACAACCCAGGGTGAATAAGCAGTCAATATATGGACATTATTAGCCTTGCTTTGTTGGTATTCTGTCATTTCAGTCATGTTTGACTTTTCATGCCCCCATTTGGGTTTTCTTAGCAAAGATGCGATTTCTTCTCCAGCTCATTTTACAGATGAAGAAACTGAGAAACAGGATTAAGTAAACAGGGTCGCAGAGCTAGTAAGTGTCTGAAGTCAGATATGAACTCAAGAAAATGAGTCTTCCTAAGCAATCACCCTAATGTAAATATTAATAATATGGAAATAGGTCTTGATCAATGACACATGTAAAACCCAGTGGAATTGCTTGTTGGAGGTGGATTGGAGGAGGGGATGGAAAGAACATGAATCATGTTACCATGGAAAAAATATTCTAAATTAATTAAATAAATAAAAATTTTCTAATTAAAACAAAAAAGGAAGACTCATCTTCCTGACTCAGGGCAGGCACTCTATCTACTATGTCATCTAGCTGCCCAGCCCTACTTCACAGGTAAGGAAACAGGAGCATTTGATGACTTTTCCAGAAAGCTAGAAGTGCAGTGCTTAAACTCAAGACCTGGGTCCAAGTACTTACTTTGACAATAGTTAGGTAACCATGTGTCTTAGGTATTATTCCTTCTACCTAGGCTTTGAACATGAGGAGCTCCTTAGCCATGGAGACAGAAGTCAATATGGATCAAGAGAATGCACTGTTTCAGCTTGGAAGGAATCTTACATAAACTACTATCAAAAAGGAAGAGTAGGTTTTTTTTGCCTTTGATGAATCATATATTCTCTGAGGGGTCATTATAATTAGTGACCTATGTGCCAACCCATTGGAGAATTTCACTAGTATATTCTTGCTACGTGTTTGTTTATATATCTTAACTAAGTTTTTATATTAAGTAAACTGATTTTTTTAAAGTTTCACTCATTAATTCAACCATTCTCATCCAGAATTTCTTTTTTTTTATTATTTTTTAAACCCTTGTACTTCGGTGTATTGTCTTATAGATGGAAGATTGGTAAGGGTGGGCAATGGGGGTCAAGTGACTTGCCCAGGGTCACACAGCTGGGAAGTGGCTGAGGCCGGGTTTGAACCCAGGACCTCCTGTCTCTAGGCCTGACTCTCCCTCCACTGGGCTACCCAGCTGCCCCTCATCCAGAATTTCTATCTGGGGCCATTGTGTATTTTGTGTAAGATATAAGCTTTACATAACAAAAGTATCTCCTTAGTCTAATCTACTAAGTTACACAATGGTAGCATTCTATGCCCATAAAGGGAGTTCCTACACTGGAAATTCTTCACACTGGAAAAAAGTCTGTGCTTTGGCAAAACCATTTAAGGGAATCTAATGCTTTAATAACTTACCAAGTTTTTAAGCCTTTTTTATCTTTTCTCTATCAAAGATGTCAAGGTGTCATTTATTTTTTCAAACTTTTTTTTACTGGAGTCAATGCAGCTGTGAAAGAATATGATTACCTTTTCTTTCTCTCTACTATGATCAGCAAATAGTTAAGGTGATATTAGACATAGGAAAGATAGGTGGACTTCATCTTTTCTTGCCCCAGAGAGTAGAATTAGAAATGTGTAGAAATTGTAGAGAAGTAGGTTTCAGTTTAGCATCATGAAAATTTTCATGGTTATTTTATTTATAACAAAAATAGTGGTCACAAATTTCTCCAATTAGATAATGAGCTTCTTTCCTTGAGAGAATGGATGGTCCTTTACCTTTCTCTGTATCTCTAGTCCCTGGCTTAAATAACTGACTCCTTTATATATCTTATTTGAGCTTCATAACAACCTTGTTGGATGGGGATGGGGAACCCAATATGATGCCTCCATTTTATAAGTGAGAAAACTGAGGCTCAGAGGCATTATATACCTTGCCCAGAGTGGCACAATTAATACAGTTAAGATGCAGGATTGAAATCCTAATCTTCTTCACTCACTGTCCAATAATAATATCTACTCCTCCATATTGCCTTTCCAACTAATCGGTCAGTCAAGATTATAAAATAAGGCAAAAACAGTCCCTTCTCTCAAGAAGATCATAATCTACTGGGCAAGACTTGCAAGTAACTGGGTACAAACAAGATATTTTTGGGGGAGCTAGGAGTGGAAACCCTTATCCACTCCTAGACTGGGGTCAGGAAGAACAGAGTTCACATCTGGTATCATTTACTAACTAGCTGTGTGATCCTGAGCATGTTACTTAGCTTCTGTTTCTCTCTATTTCTTCATCAATAAAATGAGAATAATAATAGCACACACCTCCCAGGGTTGTTGTGAGGACCAGATCAGATAGTAACTGTAAAGCACTTAGCACAGCACCTGGCACATAGTAAGCACTACATAAATGAGAGTTATTAAGTTTTATATTTATAGTATATTTTAAGAGATATAGGATAAAATAGGGTAATCTCAAAAGGAAAGCACTAAGATGGAAAACTGAGGAAGGTTTCTTGCGGAAGATGGGACTTTAGTGGAAACTTGAAACAAGCTAAGGAGTTGGAAGAGATGATAAAGGAAAAATTCCAGGCATGGGATATGGCCAATAGAAATGCATTGAATGAGAAGATAGAATGTCATGTGTGATGAACAAGGTGGTCAGTGTAAATGGATTGCAGAGTTCATGGGATGAGTTAGATGTAAGACTAGGAAAGTTGAACTTTCCTATGTTCATGAAGGGCTTTAAAAGTCAAACAGAGGATTTTCTATTTGATCATATAGTTAATAGAGTACCACCTGGTTAGACCTGTGGTTAAGAAAGATCATTTTGATAACCAAGTAGAGAATGATCTCAAATGAAGAGAGAATTGAGTTAAAGAGATCAACCCACAGGCTATTGCACTAGTACAAGCATAAGGCAATGAGGACCTGTACCATGATGGTGGCAGTATCAGAAAAGAGATGGGGTAGTATTTGAAAGATGTCATCCCCCAAAAAAACCTGTGATAATATTGCCATCACCAGAATATGAATTGCCAGCTGCTAAAACTGTCTACTAAATTATGAAGACCATCTATTAAGGCACAGGAGTTGACTGGGCTGCCTTAATTAATTTTCCACCACTGAGAATCTGTAAGGCAAAGGTTGAGTGACTACTTGCTAGGAATGTTGTAAGGAATATTTCTTTTCTGGAAGGGGTCAGGCTAGCTCTTTTCCAACTCTAAAATCTGCTATTTACCACAGGATCTGCATTGGGACTGAAAAAAAATCCCACTATAATAAGATTTAAAATAGCTTAGCATCAAACATGGCTGGCTTTGGAATTCAATGTTCCCTTAGGGCAAAGCAAATTAATCAGCAAAGGGCTTTGAGACAGGGAGTGAGAAGGTGTCTGTTACTTCTAAGCAAATTGATGGGGGTGGGGTGTGTCGTTCTCATTTTCAGAGGGGGTGAGTCTTCTTATGTACCATATTAACCTAAAATGCAGCATCGCAGCATCTTATTAACACTCCAAAAGATAAAAGACTTGACCAATCAAAGCTCCTCTGTCATACTTCAAGATGGAAAATGGCTCCATTCTCCAAATCCAATCTTAATCTCAAACGCTTTCAAACAAATCTAGTCAGAATCAAGCCACAATTTCTGGAACAAGCTGAAAAGAATATCCTGCCTTGTGAGCATTTTTGGCATCTTACCCTTTTCAGAAATATGCTTAATTATTCTGCCTTCTATCCCATCAGGGAAGATACCCAGTTCCTTATCAGCATCATTCTGTTTTCTCTTTAACACCTATAGAAATCATTTTTTTCCATGTCCTTTTTTTAGTTCACTATTTCAACACCACACGAGGACAATATGACAATAGTAACACTCGATTCCCTCTCCTCTCACCATCTGTCACCAAGGCGAAGCTCTCAGGGTTGTCAGGCAAGGTTGTTGCTAAGGAAACAGCCACACATTCATCTTTCTTTCTGTCATCAGCAGATGGACACTGCTCTGCCGGTCTCCGGTCTCTCCTTTCTAAAACCAGCCTTGCAACCTGCAAGGATGGAGGGAGAAATGCAATTTACATATCATACAGAGAACATGAGCTTTCCCATCTCTCAAGAAATTCTGCTTCTCCCTCTCGTGATCTGCTAGATAAGAAGAAACTGCTTAGGCTCCAAATTCATCTTCCCTAGTTGTTTTTCCTGACACAGCACTAAAAGCATCTGACTGGAAATTACACATAGGAAGATCTTTGGCCAGGTCCAATTAACTAGGAAGCTGCAACAAGTCTCAGTAAAGGGGCTGGGGACCAGAATGACTCTATGAATTCTTAATAGAAAAAATAATTGCCAATCAACCAGTTCTCCACCTTGGTCTGGGCTTCTGAAATGCATAAATCATGTCAAATCTTTTACTCCATATTATGGTTATCTACATGATATCCCTCTTTAGACTATAAATTATTTTTTGTTGTTGTTATAAAGATACTTTATTTTACCAATTGCATGTAAAAACAAATTTTCACATAAGTTTTCTAAAGTTATATGATCCAAATTATTTCCTTCCCTCTCTTCCCTTTCCCCTCCCAGAGCTGGCAAGCAAATCGATGAGTTATACATATATTGTCATGCAAAACATACTTCCATATTCTTCACTTTTATAAGAGAATGATATATAAAGCCAAAACCCCAAAATATAAATGCAAATAAAGTAAAGGGCAGAATCATATACTTTGATCTGCATTCTGACTCTGATAGTTCTTTCTCTAGAGCTCATTAGCATTCTTTGTCATAAGTCCCTCAGAATTGTCCCGGATCTTTGTATTGCTGAGAGTAACAAAGACTATCACAGTTGATCATCCCACAGCATTGCTGTTTCTGTGAGGAAAGTTCTTCTGGTTCTGATTATTTTGCTCTGCATCAGTTCATATAGATCTTCCTAGCTATCATCCTATTCATCATTTCTAATAGCACAATAGCATTCCATCACCATCATAATGCCACATTTTTTTCAGCCATTCCCTAATTGATGGACATCCCTTTAATTTCCAGTTCTTTGCCACCACAAAAAAATAGCATAAATATTTTTGTACAAATAGGTCCTTTCTCCCTCTCTTTTTAAATTTCTTTAGGATACAGACCTACTAGTGGTATTATTGGATCAAAGGGTATGCACTGATTTATAGCCTTTTGGACATATAGACTACAAATTTTTGAGAAAAGAAACCATCTCATCTAAACTTTGCACTTCTCCATTGCCTCTAAACTCTGCATATCAGGACTCTATTTAACACTAGTTGAATAGATGAATGAACAAATTTGTAGACTGTTTATGTTGAGACTAAACACATGATTAGTGTGGATCAACCAAACATTTGTTGCAGGTAACCACCTGGGGGAAAGGGTAGGACATAGGGTATTGCCACCATTAGCTAATCAGGAAATTGAGGAATCATGAAGTAAAAATGGCTTACAAGTAGTAAGTCAAAGAGTCAGGATTTAATTATTGCTCAAATGATTATTTTTACCATATCAAAGTCATCCCCTTACAACAAAAAGCAGTGAGCCAAAAATAGAATGAAAAGAGATGGATTTGGGAAAAATATATTCAGTAAAAGTAAAGATAGTCATAGGGATAAGACTTGTGAGTTCCTTAATATGAAGAATGCTCTCTTCTTCTCTGCATCTTCTCTGCAACTCATAATCTAAAAGTTGCTCAAAATGCTGGCTTGTCAAAAAATATCACAACCAGCATGTAACAAACAGGATGTGAATTCAAGTCTTCTGGGCTCTAAAGCTATGTTGCCTTTTGAATCAAATATAGCTGATGTAATTCTGATATCTAGAATCTATCAGAAACAAGATTTTTAAGGGTACTATCCATCCCTCTGTGAATAAAGGACAAAAGATCTAAACAAGCATTTCTTGAAGAAGAAAACACAAGTGATAAATAATCACTTGGAAATGTTTAAACACTTTCGTATCAAATAAATGCAATGAAAACATCTTTGGGATATCATATTACATCCACTAAATTGGAAAATATTTAAAATGATCAAAATCCCATGGTGGCAGGTCTGTTGGGAAACAGGCACACTATTATACTGCTGGTGGAGAATCCATTAAGTACAATTTTATTGAACATAATAAGATGAGTTATAATAGGAGTTATAAAACTGATCATTCCCTTTCATTTAGTGATTACACTACCACGATTATACTCAAAGGATGTTACCAAAAAGCAGGAGGGAGGGAGGAAGAAACATGGAAGGGAAGACTAAAGGGAAGACTACTCTATGCAAAAAATGTTCATAGCAGCTTTATACATAACAGAGAAAATGGAATCAGTCTGTGTGGTCAGCAATTAAAGACTGGCTGAATAAGTTATAGTATGCTAATGTAATGAAATGTTGCTATACTACAAAATGACAAATATGAAAATGACAAAGAAATATAGGAAAACTTAATGAAAGTGATATAGAGAAAAGAAAGCAAAAGCAAAATAATAACACCTTATTTTGGCTACAGAAAAATAACAGCAATGATATCTATTATGTTCATGGCTAGAAAATGTTTAAAAAGAGGGACAAAGAAAATTAGTTATTTTATTGTTAAATTACATACCTCTTTTCCTTTTTACCAAATTGTAAGTAGTGTGGAGCTAGTATTATCAATACTTCTATTATTTTGTTTGTTTTTGTCAATATTATCATATTTGATGTTATATTATTTTAATCATTTTCTAGAATACAAAGGGACTTTGGACCATCACATCCAAACCTCATTTTATAGATAAAGAAATTGAAAGCCATTGGACAAATGATTTGTCTAAGTAAAATAGCAAAGTTAGAACTTAAATCCACATTTTCCAACTTGTAAGTTTATTATTTTTTCCACTAACTTATGCTGCCTTTCAAGGGCAAAAGAGATGGATTTTGGTTCCTACATGGTGCATTGTATAGAGTCCTGAACCTGAAGTCAGGAAGACAAGTTTGAATCCAGCATTTTCCATATACTAGTTCTATGACCCTGGACAAGTCGTTTAGTCATTATTTGCCTCAGTTTTCTCTATGGTAAAGTGAGGATAATAATTGTACCTATTTCCCAGGATTGTTGTGAAGGTCAAATGAAATAATAGTTTTAGACAACTTGGCACATAGAAGGTGCTCTTTTTTCCTTTTTTACTTTATTCAGTTGTCAGCCTTAAGTTCATAGAACATTAAAAGAGACTGCTTCCACAGAGCACTCTTTTATACCTCCAACTTTAGGTCATCTCTTTCTTCTTCCACATTGTACCCTGCCATCCTCACAGCTATCCTCCTAAATCTATTCTCTCTCAGTTTTTCACCCCTTGAAAAAAGCCAATTATACTTGGAAACTCCAGTTCCACTTCTCCCACTCCCATCTTTTTAAAAAATGTTTAAATTTTCTCTTATTACTATGAACTTAATAAGCATGAACAAATATGAACATTTCCACATTTAAAGCACAGAAGAAAGAGGACCACATAAAATCCCCTTTCTCTTCTAAAGCCTCTGTTGTCTGGCTCCCAACCTCATGACCAAATGGAATCTTCTCTAACCAAAGTTACTAATGATCTCTCATGATTGTTAAATCTAATGGCATCTTCTCCATCCTCATATTCTTCTTAACTTCTTTAAAGCATTTGATTCTACTGACTACTCCTCTCTTTCTAGATACTCAGCTCTCCTTGAGTTTTCATAATACTGTTCTCTTCTGGATGTTCTCCTACCTCTATGGCCACTTCTCAGTGTCCTTTGCTAATTCTTCACCCACATCACATCCACTAACAGTTAATGTGCTGCAAGACTCTCTTATGAGCCCTCTTCTTTTGGATCTCTACATTCTCTCACTTGGTGACTCCATCAGTTCCCACAGATTCCACTCTCATCTCTCATAAGCTCTTCATGAATGCTTGTTGTTTGATTTACTCTAAACAAATGACTTCCAGATTTATGTTAGCCCTCCTCAGCTCATCTTAGCACTAAAATGAAATAAATGTCTATTAGATATTTTAAACTAGATGTCCTATCAAATCCAATAGGTTCAAATTATTCAATATTTTCTTTCTTTCCTAGAACTGCTCTTCTTCCCAGCATCCCAATTATTGTCAAGAGCAACACCATCCTTGTAGAAATCCAGGTTACCTCCCAGTAACTTCAATATCACCCTTTATTCCTCATTCACACCCACCTTACCTATTAAATCAATTGCCAAATATTGTAATCTCTACTTTTGTAGCATCTTTCATTTATATTCTTTTGTCTCTACTCCCACTACTATCCTTGCTCAACCCTTCATAACCTTTCATATGGAGTATTGCAGTAACATCCAATTTGGTCTCCTTGTTTCAAGTCTTTTCCCATTCCAATTCCTCCTTCAACTAAGCACCAAAATTATTTCCCTAAACACAGGTCTGGCCATGTCATCCTTCTCTCTCCATTCAAAAGACTGTAATGCTTCCTTATTAACTCTAGGATCCAATGCAAACTACTTTGATATTGGAAGCTCTTCACAGTCCAGCTCCTTCCTACTTTCCCCATCTTCTGGCACATGAATCTCATCCATATATTTTCTACATTAGCAATACTGGTTTACTTGCTGTTCCTCCAACCCAACTCTCTGGCTCCATTTTCTGTTTCTTTGTACCAGCAGTCATCCATGCCTGGAATGCTCACCATCCTAACTTCTGATTTTTGAAACCTTCTTTTTCCTTTAAACTTCAGGTGCCAATCTTCTACATTAAGTCTTTTCTGATCCTTCCCCAGGAGCTAGTTTCTCCCTCTCAAAAATGCCTTGTGTTGTCTTTGTATATATGTTGGACATATTTATCTAGTAAGCATTGTTGTCTCCCTTGTTATAATGGAAGCTCCTTGAGGACAGGAACTGTATCATCTTTGTCCTCATATCACCAATGATTAACATGGTTTCTTGCACACAGCGTGAGTGTGCTTAATAAATGCTGATCGAAAGACTTATAGATTCTCAGTTCTTTTTTTTAATATAATGTCTTAGAATTGATATTAAGCAGTTCCAAGGCAGAAGAGGGGTAAGGGCTAGGCAATTGCCTAGGGTCACACAGTTAGAAAGCAACTGAGGCCAAATTTAAACTCAGAATCTCCTGTTTTCAGGCTTGACTCTTTATCCACTGAGCCACATAGCTGCCTTTGTATTCTCAATTCTTACAGCACAGAGTCAAAGAACCATATCTATTTGATAATTAATCAGAATAAATGAAATAAATAATATCAATAAATTAATAATAATGAATCTATCTGATCCTATATAGCAACATTGATATTTGTATTGCTAACTTCATAGAGCTCTTTAAGGAAAAAGCTTTGTAAAGCATTATATAAATGTTAGCGATCATTATTACCCTTGTACCCTCTCTCTATTGCTAGAATGACTTTTTGCACAGATTCGGTATCACCTATATCAAGATGGTCTGTAGAGATTATTATTGAACTCTGTTTGCTATAATCAATCAATTAATGAGCATTTATTTATTAAGCATCCTACTGAGTGCTTAATATACATATTAAGATAGATATTTCATTATATACACAAATATATATAAAGATAAAAAATTGATAATTCTTCTCACCAAGCTCATATCCTATTGGGTAAGATAAAATTCTCAAATATACACATATAAATATACAATGAATGTACATAAACATATCTAGATACACACACCTCACCAAACAGATGTGTACACTGTATCAGATGTGCATATACGTATATCTACTCACATACATATTCATATGCACATGTACATATGTGTAACCGTCCAGAGAGAGAGAAAAAGAGAGAGAGACAGAGAGACAGAAAGGAAAGGAGAGAGGGGGGGGGAGATGGAGAGAGAGGAAGAGACAGAGAGAGAGAGAGAGAGAGAGAGAGAGAGAGAGAGAGAGAGAGAGAGAGA
>NC_058131.1:654027243-654053589 GCF_016433145.1 Gracilinanus agilis | reverse complement strand
TGAGATGAAGTATATAAATGTTATGTCAATTTTAGTGGTTTATATATACACAAGATAGTCTAAGATTTTTAGTTTAATAGTTTTATTTTTATTTTATTTGTTTTATTTATTTATTTTATATTAGGCATTATATATTTATTTTGTATTTTACTTGTTATATTAGCTTTAATATTTTTATTTTATATTATTTTTAAAATTTATATTATTAATTTTATGCTTATTTTTATTTTTCTATTGATTCATTTTATTTATTTCATATATTTTACATATTCTTTATTTATTTTATATTATATAAGATTTAAAAGTTTAATCATTGAACTGCACTAAAATTTTGGGAACATCCTCTGTGAATATCTATCTCTCTTTACAAAACACATATAGAATATACACATAAATACAAACAGGTTAAATATATGTATTCACACATGTATCTCTCTATATATAGTGTGATTCATGTGTGTGTAGCTATAGCATAAACACATGTGCATATGTATAGTGTATACATATACTATTTACATACATGCCAATGTATGTGTGTATGTACATGCCTATATTTAGCTATATGTCATCCACTATCTCGGTTGAGCTTTATGATAAGTTAGCCACTCACCTACCTGAATATGAAATTTTTTCATCTATAAAGTCATAACAATAATCTTATTGCCTACTCGTCATGGTTATTCTTCTGAGAAAAGTAAACTCTAAAGCTGCTAAGTAACTGTGAGTTATTATTATTAACCTAATTTTTATACTATATCTATGATTTCATCAGTTCATGGAACTCCCAGATCAGGAAACTCCTCTCCTAAAGGAGGTTGGCATTTTTGGTTTTACAAGTTATAGTAATATAATTATTGTAATATGATTTATTAAAATATAATAAAAATTAAAATTTTGATTTAAAAATTAGTTTTTACAAATTATAGGTATCCCTTCCACATCATGACTTTCCCTATCATGTTTTCTATACATTGCAGGTTGGCATAAGAAATTAAATGGGAATTAGGGGAGAGTTTTGCAGAAGGCACAGATGACATGCAGAGGCCAGCAGACGACACAGCAAAAGGTTAGAAACTCAGAAATGCATAAAATATATAGAGAGAGTATTGTGTAATATCAACATATTTTATCTTTCGATGCCATAAATATGCACAATGTCTTTTTTAAAGTTAAAATGAGTAAAAAGTTAAAGTTTACCAAGAATATGAAAGCCAGCAGATAAAACACAAAGGCTAGAAGTGTTAACATTGACCTACTGACCATTTAACCCAAATAAGGTACTGTAAACACCCCTTAAAAAAAAAAAAAGAAAAAATTCAGACTTCTCTGATATGACGGAAGGACCAAAAAATTTTGCACGGATTTTCCAGATCACAGAGACTCCATTAACTCCCATGATGTTAAAGGGATACCTGTATAGTCTTAGAGAGTTACCTTGGACATGGTAAGGCTCAGTGACTTGCCCCAAATTTCTTAACCAGTTTGGAGTTAGGTGTGGGATTTGAACCCAGTTCTTTCCTACCATAGAGGCCAGCTTTCTATCCCTTATGGATATCTGCCTCTTTAATGACCCTTTCCCCAAAGCTAAATGTGACCTTTTCCTCCCATTTCAGAAAAGGTAAGGAAGGAGCTGATCTGGAGAATAAGGAGAAAAAAAACAAACAAACAAACAAAAAGAGAACCTCCTAGCGAGATGACTCAAAGAACTATGAGGGATAATAACAATAACCATTTATCTAAAGAAATTAACCGCAATCCCACACTCTCTCATTATCTCTCTCTACAGAGAGAAAGAGAGAAAAGTTCCAACTCTGAAGATTCTAAGAAAATTCACTTTAACAAACCCTTTTTCCAAATCTTCCCATCTTCCCCCTCCCAAGTTCTCAGCCGCAGGCTGAATCACAGCAGTGATGGGAATTTGCGTTCATCTTGCCTCTCACTCCCCTACTGGTAGAATAGACATAGGTTGTTTTCACTCTGGGCAAATTTCACCAAGTCATGGGGTAAAATTTTGTTCCCCCAGCTTAGAGTTTAAAAAAACACAGAATCTCAGAGTTGGAAGGGAGTTCAGAGGACAAATAAGGCAACATATAATAATACGGGACCCTCCTCTCTCCTTCCACCTCTCCAACAAATGGCGATGGGGGTGTTTTTTGCTTGAAGAACCTAATAAAGGGAATACACTGGTGATTCCACTTTTGCATAGCTCTAATTATTACAGAGGTTTTCTTTATGTATTGCATAAATTGATCTTCAGTAACTTCCACTCATTTTCCCAGTTCTTCTCTCTGTCCACTGTAGACTTTGAGCATTATAGAATTTAGAAGTGGAAGCAACCTTAAACTTTTGTAGTCCAGACTCATCCTTTTAAATATGGAGAAAGGGAGGTCTCAAAAGAGGAACTAAGTTGCCTGCCATGAATGGAGTGCTGGATTTGGATTTGGTCCCGATAGACACATTTATCTGAAGTAATAATAATATCTGATGTTCATATGGCATTTTAAGTTTTGCAAAGAATCGTACTTATATCATCTCACTTAGATCCTAAGAAGAGCATTATTATTATCCCCTCTTTTTTTCAGATAAAAAAAGGAAACAAAGGTTCTAATATGTGAAATGTCTTGTCTAGGGTCCCACAGTTAGCCCTATGAAAAGTGCCTCTCATTAGCCTCCCCTCGGTTCTGTCTCCTCCATTGCTGCCTACCTTGCCTCTCCTTAATGTGTCTCCACTTATATATCTATATTTGCATGTCTAAGATAGCTAGCCATGCTAGGGGTGGACGAGCATGGGTGGACATTGCGAGGAGCACACAATGAATCGATAATTATGCCTAGCTAATACTAACAGGATTTTCACCTTCAAGAGAGAATTCAAAGGTTTGATCTGCTCCTCTTAAATGTCCTATCTATTGATCTATAAAGCTATATTATTTAGCCATTCATTACTGATGGAGAAAAGCAATTTTTAAAATCCTCCAGAGACTTACAGGGGCCACAGTGTTCTGCCCTAATCTCTTGAGTTCTCCACTCCTAAAAAAGTAAATAATCTCTCAAAATCCATTTTATCTCCTACCTTTGGGTTGAGAAACAATCAGGTCCACTTTGTCAGGAGAATTCTCAATGATTTTAACAGCTCTATTAAATGTGACACCCTCCAAACTGATGTTATTCAAGGATATTATTCTCCCTCCTGGAAAAATAAAAGCATTCAGATAAACACAGAAAATAAATAAGTGAGAAAAAAAAGTTAACCCTAAGTGAAATCATCACAGCTCACACATTCAGCTAGTCCTGGAGTTTTTAACTTGAGTTCTGTACTAGCTGAGATGAACAAATGTTTCTTTGTTATTTTGTTTGCTTGTTTATAACTGACTTTTGCTACAGTTAGCTTCCTTTGTGATTCTATGTATTTAATGATATATATATATATATTTTCTTAATTTATTATGGGAGGCTTTACCGGACTGCCAAAGGGATCATTCGACACAAGGTTAAGAAGCCCTGACATTGATAGCTAACTCCTAATTATCACTTTTAAGATTTACAAAACACTTTACATTTGATTTTGTTTTTTCATTTGACTCTTACAACTGCCCTGTGAGGTAGATGCTATTATTATCTCCATTTTACAGATGAGAAAACTAATACTGAGAGAAGTAAAGTGACTCTTACTAGAATAACAAAATTAATAGAAGTCAAAGGCTGGATTTGAACTTGGATTTTCTCAACTACAAGTGTGGCACTGTCTGTTGAGCCACCTCTTTGCTTCGAAGTACCTTTGTAAACATCGTCCCTTTTGAGGTTGTCCCGGTATTATTGAGAGGCAGCAGAAAGCATGATAATCACCAGAGGATTGGACTTAGAATTTTAAAAAAACTCCATTCAAGTCCAACCTCTGATACTTATTAGCAACCATATACAAGTGATTTAACATCTCTAAGACTATAAGTTGTCCTTGTTACATCATTCTAGTCATGTCCAGCTTTTTGTGACCCCATTTAGGGGGTTGTTTTTTTTAAAGAAATACTGCAGTGATTTGCCATTTCTTTCTCCAATTCTTTTACAAATGAGGAAACTAAAGCAAATAGGATTAAATGAATTGCCCAGGGTCATGCAGTATGTGTCTGAGGCTGAATTGGAATTCATGAAGATGAATCATCCTAACTCCAGGTCTAGAACTTTATCCCCTGCAGCACCTAGCTGTCCAATAAGCACTGAAGAAGGAACTAAAAAAATAAATAAATGAATGAATGAAAATCCAACTTAGCTACCAAAAAGTCCAGGACCCTTTCCCTTACGAGCATACCGCCTGCATGGACCTCCCTCTCTTCCCCACACCCCATCCTCACCTTGGCACACACAAAATCCCATTATTTCTCAAGCAAGCACTTTACAGTAAGAAATATTTCACATACGTGATCTCATTTGGCACAGCGATCTCCCAAAAACAATGGTTATTTAATGAGAAATGCGAAATTTACCTGGCTTAATCATTTTTGTTCTCTCAGCAGGTCCCCCAGGTATAATGGAAGCAATAAAGATTCCAAGGTCCAATTGACCCACGTTTTCACTTCCAATAATGACAAATCCTGCAATGGGAGACGATATTTAAGGACATGCAGGTTGCAAGACAGTATCATGGCCTTCAGGCTATGGTTTCCATAATGTAGGAGTAATGATTTATGTGGATGATGGAATAAGTAACAACAAAACAAATGAATATTAAAATGTTAAAGCACAGCTCAAACAATGAAGCAAATGTTCCCAAAAAAACATCTGCTGAGGATGATGCCCCACTAATGGTCCTCTGCAGCGTGGAGGGCAATCACGATAAGGGGAAAGGATTTGCAAAGACACCGGGCTCCAGTTGAGCCCATTTTTTCAGGATTTCATCTCCAGAATAGGTAAGGAAAAGATTAAGTATGGCATGGTGGGCAGTGTGGTGGGTTTGGCATTAGGAAAGAGTGGGTTCAAATTGTAAGTCTTGATGTTTGCTACTTATGTGACCACGAGCAAGTCATTCAACTTGTCTAAGCTTCAGACAATTCTCTAAAGCTATAAATTATATGCTTTATAAAGGAACTTGGAAAAGAGACTCAGAAAAGTGCACATATGGGAAATGGGGTGAGGTGAGGAGAGCTGTTATAAAACCCTAAATAGAAAGTAGTTAAGAAGTCTAAATATAATAAAAATTAAAAGATTAACAAATGACATGAATATATTCTTTATACTGCCTTGTTGTCATTATTATTTAGTCATTTTTCAGTTATGTCCAACTTTTTGTGACCCCTTTTGGGATTTTCTTGGCAAAGATACTGGAATGGTTTGCCATCTCCTCCCATTCATTTTACATATAAGAAAACTGAAGCAAAAAGGATAAATGCCTTTGCCAGGGTCAAACATCTAATAAGTGTTTGAGGTCAGATTTGAACTCAGGAAGATTCATCTTCCTGACTTCAAGCCTGATATTAGCTGCCCTTTATACTGTCTCTGGGATCTAAAAATCCTATTAGCATGAATTAGTCTCTTATTAATATTAAGAAGGAAGAAGCAAGGGGCAACTGGGTAACTCAGTGGATTGAGAGTCAGGCCTAGAGACAGGAGGTCCTAGATACTTCCTAGCTTCCTAGCTGTGTGACCCTGGGCAAGTCACTTAACCCCCATTGCCTACCCTTACCACTCTTCTGCCTTGGAGCCAATACACAGTATTGGCTCCAAGACAGAAGGTAAGGGTTTAAAAAAAAAGAAGGAAGAAGAAGCAACCTGCTTTAGTGACTAGAGTGCTGGACTTAAAATCCAGAATTCCTGGGTTCAGAACCTCCCTCTGACACTAACCAGTTTTGACTCTGAGTAAGTCACTTCATATCTTAGGGTCTCAAGGAAGTCCCTAGGATTTCCCTCCTAAAGCATAGGTAAGTTGTGAGCTTCCCCACACTGGGATAACCCCTGTGAAATAGGCAAGGAAGATATTATTATCCTTATGATAGAAAAGAGAAACTAAAATTTCAATTGTTTAAATGACATACCTGATGCCACAAAGCTAGTAAGTGGCAGGACCTAGAATTCAGTTCTGTTTGATTCTTAGTCCAAAGTTCTTGCTACAGAATGCCACTTTGGATCACTGCTATTGCTTAACAATCCTTCAACTCAGTCAACTCTTATAAACTCTCTATCTCATTCCTCACAGATATCCCCTTAATTGCCTTTTTCCCAAACCACCATGACTGGGAAGACTAAGTCTACAAAGCAAGAATAACTTCAGTCTTCAAGTTTTCCACTGTTCAAATCTCCAAATAATTTTTAGAATCTTCACCCATTTTCTCTCTTCCTTCCTTCTTTCATTTCCTTCCTGCTTTCCTTCTTTCTGTCCTTCCTTTTTCTCCCCTTAGTTCTTTCATCCTTTTTTCCTTCTTTCCTGTCTTTTTTGTTTTTTTCCTTCCTTCCCTTTTCTCTCTTTCCTTTCTTTCTTTTTTCTTTCCTTCTTCCTTTTTCTTCTTCCTACTTCCCTTATTTCTTTATTTCCTTCTTTCCTTCTCTTCCTTCTTCCTTGCTTTCCTTCTTTCTGTCCTTTATTCCTTTATTCTCACCTTAATTCCTTCTTCTATTCTTTCCTGCCTTCTTTTCCTCTACTTCTTTCTTTTCTCCCATCATTTTTTCTCCCCTTAGTTCCTTCTTCCATTCTTTCCTTCTCTGCTGTCATCTTTTTTGTTCTTTCCTTCATTCCTCTTTCCTTTTCTTCTTTCCTACCTTCTCCCTTCCCCTCTTGCTTCCCTTTTTTCCCGCCTTCCTTTCTGTCACAGAAGTTGAATTCCTATGACTCAAATACTACTCACTATATGTGTTTTTGGTTCCATTCATTAACCTTCTCTCAAAGACTTTTCTCCAAAGGAAAGCTTTCCATTTCATGTTTACTCACTCTCTCCCTTGTCACTAGTTCCTTCTCATCTACCTACAACCATTACTAGATCTCCTCAATCCTTAAAAATAAATTTATATTCTCCCTATAGCTTATCTACCTACTATCCTATCTCCCTGTTTCCCTTAACAGTTCAACTTGAAAAAAATTGGCTACATCTTATACTTGCATTTCCTCTCTACCCATTCTCTCCTTCATTGCTAGCAATCGAACTACACCATCACTCAACTCAAGCTGCTCTCTCTCTCTCTCTCTCTCTCTCTCTCTCTCTCTCTCTCTCTCTCTCTCTGGTGAACCATAACCTCTTAATTATCAAATTTAATAATTTTTGCTGTTGTCATCTTTCTTGACCTCCCCGAAGATAGGGAGGTTAACTACACTTTTCCTTACTCTTGTTGGTTGATTCCTTCTCATATTCAATGAACTTTTTCTTTGTTTTCCTAATGCTTCAGTAACATTCTTTTTTCTTGATGGATATACTTATTTTTCCAACACTGTTTGATGTGTGTCCACCCGTCCCTTCTTCATTAAACATATCTTTCATGAGGACAGATACTCTGCCTTATTTAAATAATATCCTCCTGGCATCTAGTACATCATTTTGCATTCAATAAGTGTTCCACATGAGTCTGATGAATTATGACTGACCCTTGGACAAAGAATATCCATGACGCATTAAGCAGAAATTTTTAGCCTGGGGTGTATGAGCATGTTTTTAAAAAACATTTTGAAAACTGTATTTCAATATAACTTGTTTACTTTGCAATGTCATAGATTTTATATGATGGGTTTAAAAACACTACTGAGAATCAGCTTGTAAGCTTCACCAGACTACCAAAGGAATCTGTGACACAAAAAAAGATTCAGAGCCCCTATATTAGAATCATATAAAGAGAAGAAAAAAAGCAAAAATAGTCTAGAAAAGAAATTAATCCCACTTAGAGAGCTGCAAAACACAAAAAGAGACAACTAAATTTCCCCGTTAAGAAAGCTCACGTATGATTACCCATAAATACTCAGACTCCACATACTTTGGAGAAGATGTTGGATAGCACACAAGTTACATTTCTACTTACCAAAACCATGCTGTGGGTCTCTTTTAAGAGTCACACAAATGATTTCCCGTTCTAGACCAGTTAGGAAATTTTCTCTTTGGGGATTTTGTGGATCTGGAGACACAAAATGGAAACAAATAATTTAAAGTCAAGATATACAATGATGAGGGAGAATTTAATCTGAAGTAAAGAAGACTTATGCTGGAACTTCTTTACTATTTTCGTATAAAATATTATGAGATCATAGGAATTTTAGAGCTGTGAAGGAGGTTTAAGAACATTTAGTCCAAGTCCCTAATTTTCTAGCTAAGAAAACTAATGACTAGAGAGATGGATTTGTCTAAAGTCATATTAATAAAAATAATCTTAGTAGAGATGGGATTTTAATTCAAGTCATTTTGAAGAGATATCATATGGGAGAGGAGTTGAACTTGTTCTCTTTGACCCAAGAGAGTAAAAAGAAAAGCCCTAGGGAAACCGTAGGTATAAATTTCAGCACCTTCTGACAATATCTCTTAAGATATAATTGTGGACAAGATGGAGAAAGATGAGCTAAAGGATCATTGTCATGTAGATTCAGTACTACTTAAATAATTGGATATTATTTTTGTCTTCAATTATTCCAGCGGCTCTCATAAGAAGGAGGGACTTAAATCCTTTGATTGGCATCAGAAATAAGACTAGAGGGGGCAGCTCAGTAGATTGAGAGCCAGACCTAGAGATGGAAGGTCTTAGGTTCAAATCTGACCTCAGACAATTCCCAGCTGTGTGATCCTGGGCAAGTCACTTAACCCCCATTGCCTAGCCCTTACCACTCTTCTTCCTTGGAGCCAATACACAGTATTGACTCCAAGACGGAAGGTAAGGGTTCGAAAAAAAAAAAAAGAAAAGAAAAGAAGTCTAGAAGCAATAGGGATGAAAGGATGAGTGATGTGGGGGGAAAAAAGCAAGCTTAGGCTTAAGGTAAGTTAAAAAAAAAAAAAAAGATTCCCAGCACAATTAAAGCTTTTCAAAAGTGAAGTGGACCACTTTATAGGGTGGAGGGGTGGAGATCCTATGATTCTGAAAGTAAAAAAAAATGCATTTAAATTCAAAATAGATTATTCAGTCATCAAAATGATAGATGTGTTTTTGGATGTGTATGTATTTTATAATCGTCATGATTCCACATTGGGGCTACACCTCTCCCCTGCAGGGTCAGTTTTGTTATTCATTGCTCTGAACCCTGGCATTAAGAGCTTTTCAAAGGAACTCTTCAAACTTCTGGGCTGTCAAAAATGGAATTTCACACTCTCTAGGCACAATCTATCATGACAGCTCAAGGGATGGAAGCTGAAATTTCTCCCAACCGTGAGCAGTTTTAAAAATAAAATTAGCAAGCACCATTTGGGAATTTAAAATTCATTAAACTGGAGACAATAGTTAAAAGACTGAACATGTAGTTCTCTCTGAACCAAAGCCCACTCTTTTCTGCTGAGTGCTTCATATACTTCATATACTTACCAGGGACAATATTCTGTGCCAGCTGAGCTGACAGGCCCATCCTTTGGTTTTCAGTTATATAGAAACATGGCTCTGGCTCTGACCATCCAAAAGAAGGGCTGAAATAAGAAAGGATACCCCAACATGTGAAAGTCCTATAGGGAGGTCCTTGATATCTCCAAATGTGAAACTGGGAACTGTGCCTAATGAGGGTGAGAGGTTATTTCCTCTTTCCTACATGATTTTAAAAAAATGAAAAACAAGTCCCTGTTCGTCAGCTCTTATTCATTTGTTTCAGTTGTGTCCAACTTTTCCTGACTCTTTGAAGTTTTCTTGGCAGAGATACTGCAATGGTTTGCCATTTCCTTCTCTAGCTCAATCTGCAGATGAGTAAACCAAGGCAAATAAATAGGATTAAATGGCTTGTCCAGTGTCACACAGATAGTAAGTGTCAGAGGCTAGATTTGAACTCAGGAAGATGAGTCTTCCTGACTCTAAGCCCAGTACTCTATCTACTGCTCCAACTAGCTGACTCAACTAGGATTAGCCTAAATATGTTAGAATAAACACCAAGCCAACTAAACCTTTCTTTCTTAAGAAAGTCATTATCAAATGGGGAGAGAAGAAAAGAAACTTATTGCACTGACCAAAAACTCAATAAAACACCCCATGATTATTAACTTATGATAGCCTTTTATTTCCTAGTGTCTCCAAACATTTTTGGCATATTAAATATGTAGCCAGACTCAGTATGTTGGTGGCTAAATATGATTCTTATTTTTCTCCCTGAACACCTTGGAATTACCTAAAGGGGAATGATTGCTTTCTTTAACTGTTAAAGAATTAAAAATCACAGAACAGAAATACATGCAGAGTGAGACAAGAATAAAATGACCTAATTCCATTATAGTAAGGTGAGGAGAGCCACAAAGTGCTTTTTTTAAAGTCCTTTAATACATGCACCTCAAGCTCAAAATGATGAATACCACAGTGAGTTGTGAACCAACTGTGGCATATGATGAATTCTCTGATGAATTCTAACCTAAAACTTAAATGTCTTATATGAAGCAATGATTTCACCAAAAGCCTGTACAAATTGCTGATAAGAAGAAACAAATATTTTCTTAAATGAAAATGTAGCTCAACCATTAAAATAGCCTTTTATTCAATTATATTACTATTTTAGTTTATCCCTTTCCCACTAAAATATGATCCCCACAAAGTAAAGTTCCCAAAGAAGACCTCTTATATGATGGCTTGACCCATTATTTTGAAAAGTCACACACTCCGAATAGTCAAGGATGGGATATTGTCTGCATTGTTAGGGAGATGGTATACAACAATACAATCATTTATAAATATTAGATAGAATTTCTTAAAAGCTTTAAGATTTGCAGATAGCTTTATGTGTATTATCCCATTTGATCTTTCCAATAATCCAGCGAGGCAGATACTATTATCTATATTTTACAGATAAGGAAACTGAGACTGAAAAAGGTTAAGTTACTTGTCCAGGATCACACAGATAAAAGTCTCAGGTAGATTTGAACTCAGATCTTTCCAAATCAAATTTCAGCCTTCTATTCACTTCATCACATAACTTCCCCTCCTCCAGATGCACTAGAATAATTAAACATTCTTATTTAATAGAAGCTGATAGACTTTTTAGCTAAAAAGAGAGTTCCAGGAAAATATATTACCACTATTTCCAAAAAGGTGGTGGTGATATAGTATAGGAAATAGAACTATGGACTTAGGATAGGATCAGAAAAAAGTGAGTTCAAATCCTCCCTCAGATACTTATCATTTGGTTAATTGTGAAAAGTTACTTAACCTTTCTCAGCCTCAATTTCTTCATCTACAAAATAAATGAGGATGATAATAGTACCAACTTCACAGGGATATTGTAAGGATTAAATAGGATAGATGTAAAGAGCTTTGTAAATGTTAAAGCACTATATAAAAATGTTAGCTCTCATTAAAATCTAACAACCAAGGGCATGTCAACAAATGTGAAATCAAATCCCCTTTTCAGTAAAGTCTGATCCATGAAAGTGGAGAGTTTTTTATTTATCTCAAGATCTTACCCAAGCATGAACATTGTAAATCCTTTTGAGGGCCAATGTAATGTAAAAAAAAATACTACTGGGCTCAGAATCAAGAAAACTTGAGTTCAAAACCCTCCTCTGACCCGTACAACATTCTATGGCTCCTTAACAAATAAGTCCAAACTATTAAGTATATCAGCCATTATCTGGACCCAACCTACCTTTCAAGCCTATCCTTCTCCCATTTACAATCTCCATTTGAGACAAACTGTTCTACTTAACATCCCCTGAACATAATTTTCATATTCCCAACTCTCTAATTTTGTTCATGCTGTTCTGCCTGCAATGCCCTCATTTCTACCTGCCCAAATCCTACTGAACTTTCCAACTAAAATGTCGCCTTTTCCCCAAAACTTTTCCTGATCTTATCAGCCAGAAGTAATCATTGACCCCTTTAAACTATTATGGTATTTTGTATGTTTCCTATATCATTTATCACATCCTTCCCTTGTGCAAATATTTCATCATCCCTGATAAAGTATAAACTCTTGGAGGGCAGGAATTTATGTTCAATTTATCTCAGTATCTCCCATGGTTTTTTAAATAATACTTTACACACAGTAGGTGTTCGAGGATTATTTGCTGAATGTTCCTTAAAATAAATGTTGACTCTCCATTTGACTTTCATCATGCCTCCAAAATAGAGACCAGATTCTCTCTTATGAATCAGGTGATTCAAGGCTCAGAGGATATTTGAGAATGTGTCTAATGGCTCTCTAAGTTTTAAGGGAACCACTAAAAAGCAGTAGTTTTGGTTAATTGAATAACGCTCTCTTCCATTGGAAGTGTTAATAAACCTGACATACATTCAGAGGTTGATCAATTCTTTCATAAGCATGCTCTATTGATCTGCCAAGTGATGGCTATACATTTGAAAGACCTTGTAGAAATGTTATAAAACTTGCTAAATTTAGGGGAAACCAACAATATCATGTTGAGCCAAGAGCCTCCAGAGAGTTGTTCTGGACTTCCTTCTAGACAGCTAGCTGAATAGACATTCTTCTTTAACCTAAGCCACTTCTCAAGACTATCATTACACATTAGTGAGAACTGAGAAGAAATTGTTTTTAAGCATTAGAACCCAGAACATCTGCTCTAAAGAGGCATTGCATGACCCATTGTGCTTCATCCAGACCAGAGCATGATTTTTTATTATTTATAGCAACTAGAAAAGACAGGAAACAGATCAGGGTTCTGCCAGAGGGAAAGAAAAGAAGATAGAAACAGAAAGAAAATAAGTGAGGGAAGGGGAGGGAAGAGAGGGGAAGGAGAATAGCCAGATCCAAAGAGTAGTCATTAAAGATTCAATGTCACCACAAAAGGAAGTCTCTAGCAGCATGTCCCAGGGATCTTTGCTTAGCTGTATACCATGCAGTATTTTTATCAATGACCTGGATAAAGGGATAAAGGGCGTTTATCAGATTTGTGGATGTCACAAATCTGAAAGGAATAACTAGGGCACAGTATGACAGAGTCCGGATTCAAAAACATCAGGCTGGAACTTTGGCAGGCCAAATATCATAAGATAAAATATGATCTCACAACCTCACAAGAATCAGATTGGAAAAACTAGCTAGTAATTTATCTGGAAAAAAATTCCTGAGGGTTTTAGCATATTGTAAGCACAGTATGAGTCAACAATGGGATGTGTCAGCCAAAAAGCTAATGTGGGGTGGGGAGGTGAGGTGGTGGGGAAGCAGCTAGGTGGCTTAGTGGATTGAGAGCCAGTTCTAAAGATGAGAAGTCCTGGGTTCAAATTTGGCCTCAGAAACTTCCTAGCTGTGTGACCCTGGAGCAAGTCACTTAACTCCCATCACATTGCTTTTACTGCTTTTTTGTCTTGGAACCAATACACAATATTGATTCTAAGAGGGAAGGAGAGGATTTTAAATAAAAACTAATAAAGGTTTAAAATGAAGTAAGAGCGAGATGATTTCCGGGACCAAGGCGATCTTCCTGCTATACTCTGCCTATACCAAAGTGCATCTAAAGTATTACAGTCAGTTATAGGTGCCACATTTAAAAGGACATTGATGAACTGGCGAGCATCCAGAAGCAGGTCATTGAAATGATAAAAGCATTTGAGTTCAACCTAATGGGAGAATGAAGTGGAGGAAGGGGTCTTAATTTGAGCCATGTGGACCTGGATCCATGGATGGATGTTAGGGACTATAAATCTAGAAAATTACAATTTTATTTTCAATTACTTCTAACTGAAATTCAAAATTTCCTTCAATTATTTAAAAACATTATTCTGAAAAGGAATCCATAGCATTCACTGAACTGTCAAACTGTCAAAGGAGTCCATGACACAAAGGTTAAGAATCTTCAAGTTAGAGGAACTGAGGATATTTAGCCTAAAAAAGGACAAGACTTGGGGGGAATCCAGTTATAACTATTTCCTTATACAGTATTTGGGGATAGTTGAAGGATAAAGATGTTTAGCTTGAAGAATGGTGATCTGACACAGTAGGACCATGACATGTCTTTAAGCATTTGACAAACTGTCATATGGAAGAGGTATCCCATAGTCATAACACAAAAATTTATCCCATAGTCACAGATTATATGTCTCTCATGACTATGGGTAAGAAAAGTATTCTTTTTTTAAAAAAATCCTTTATCTCTGTCCTAGGAATAATTCTAGTGCAGAAGGGAAAGGAGTAGGCAAATGGGATTAAGTGATTTATCCAGGGTCACACAATTTGGAAGTGTCTGAGGCCAAATTTGAACCTGGGACATCCCCCCTCTATGTCTGGCTCTCAATCTCCTGAACCACCTAGCTGCCCATCCCATAGTCACTTGGATCTATTCTGTGTCAAGTATTTTGGCAACTTTCTACTGAAGAATAGAGATGAAGCTTTTTCTATGTGGACCTGACATGACTATTTAGCACATGAAATTTCTTCCTTTAGCATGTATCTGGAGTATAATGATAAGATTCCCAAGATTCATCCGATCTGACAAACACTACTCACATCTCATGATTTGTTGGGAATAAAATATAATAAAATTAGAAAAGAAAGGGAGAATTAGGCAGGGAACAGTTGACTCTTGAAGAACAGGATTTAGCTCTCTACCCATGACTTAAAACAGAAATAGCAGGTTCTTTGCTAGATGTAACAAAGACCAGAAAGAATATATTTACATGAAAAACTCATCTGCTCAAGGAAGATCAAAACTGAAAGGGGAGAAAGATGGAGAAAACTACTTGGCAGTCTCCTTACTAAAAGAAGAACATTTCATAAATTCTTCACTTTATTTCAAAAGGAAGAAATGGAAGTAGTGATTGGAATTAGATTCTGAACATGATCTTGACCAATGAGGAAATACCATCTTCCCTCTTGTAATGTGAGCTCTTTAAGAGCAAGGATTTCTTTAGTCACTGTATTTGTGTCCTCAGCACCAAGCATGGTACCTGGTATATAGTAAGAGCCTAATAAATATGTGTTGTTTGAAAAACACGTTAAGGAAGAGAGATTGAAGCAAAATTCATGTCTCATAAATGATCAATTCATAACATTTATAACATATTCATAACAAATATAAAGATTTTCAATTCCTTTTGTTCATATTTCAGTAGTGCTTTAGAAATCCCAAAGTACTTTTCCTACAAAAATCCTAGAGAGTAAATGGTGTAGAAGAGTACCTGGGATATAGGAGGCACTTAATAAATGTTTATTGGTTGATAGGGTGTTAGTTCCATCATCTCCATTTTGCACAGGAGAAAACTGAGGCTCAAAGATGTTAAGTGATATGCTTGTCATCACACAGAAAACTCTGGAGTCAAGATCTGAATCCAGAGCTTCATAATTACTGCAGATCCATGACTCTTTCCACTCTATAGCAGTGTCTAACTAGAAAAGTGAATTCAAGATCTTAATTTTTAGATCTGCAGGCTCTCTGGGGGATAGCCTGTGACAGTGAAGGCAAAAGCTATTTTATAACCAAGACTTGTCTTGGCGATAAAAATAACCAGATCTCTTTACAAATGGGCCCATTTACAGTAAACAGACCACTGGCGCCATTTTAAAACACCAATTATAAGTATTCAAAATAAAGATTACACATAGAACTTGGTAAAAAGTCATTGGGGTCAGATGTTACCAGACTGCTTGTTTCTTCTGAATGTCACCAACAATTTCTTCTGTAAGTTTAGGTCAGTCTAACCAGCCTACATCAGATGTGTACTGGATAATTGTGGAGTCAAGGGAATTCAGAACTGTGTGAATGACAGTACCCCAAGAGCAAGAATTAATGGATTGATGTGACCTTGAAGGGCGGTCCCTCAGGGTATTGTCCTTAGCCTTGTTCTATTGAACATTTTGATCCGTGCCTTGAATGAAGACATAAATGCCATGTCTATCAAATTTACAATGGCATGAAACTGGAAGGGATAGCTAACAAGCTGATGACACATTTAGGATCTAAAGATTGCAACTGGCTAGAATGGTGGCTAAAATCTAATAAGATGAAATGGAATAAGTATAATTATAAAATATTATAACTGGGTTAAAAATCATTAGCAGAAGTCCATATTGGGGGAGAAGGGCTAGATAATAATAGCTCATGTAAAAATGACCTGAAATTGGTATACTTAAAATTCAATAGGAGGAGTCAGAGGTAGCTAGGTAGAAGAGTGAGTAGAGTGCCATGCCTGGAATCAGGAGAACCTGGGTTCAAATCTGACCACAGAAACATCTCAAGTGTGTGACCCTGGGCAAGTCATTTAACCTCTCTTGCCTAGCTCTTGTTGCTCTTCTATCATAGAACTGATACTAAAATAGAAGGTAACTCAATAGGAGTCATCAGGAAGACATGATAGTTCAAAAAAATTCATCAAATTTCAGATTGCCTTAATGGAAGAATAGTATCATGAATGAAAAAGATGAGCTTCACTCTGACTTCATTTTTTTCTCTCTCTATGGTTTCTTCATTCCACTCTTTCCACATGGAATGCTCCTCATGTCTGCCCATTAAAATCCTTCTTGTCCTTCAATCCAAAATGAATGCCACCATGAAACCTTTCATTGGAATCATCCCAATGGAAAAACCTCTTCCCATCTCAATCTCTAGAATTCTTTGTCTAGACCACCTATACAGATTCCACTTTACATATGAATCAACAAATTTGCTGAAATGAATTCAATTTGTGCATGTATCCCAAACATCGTTGTAGTGTATTAGCACATACCTTGTCTGCCAATTGCAAATAGGGATAATGTCATTAGGAGCTAACATTCACAGTACCTTAAGGATTGATTGCAAAGTCCTCTTCATGTGTTTCCTCACTTGATCCTCACTGTGAGGTAGCTACTATTATCATTCTCATTTTACAACTCTATGACAGAATAAGAAGGCTATATTTTCCCAGCATCACACAGGTAGGAAATGTGTGAGGACAAATTTGAACCCATGTTCTCCTGACTTGAAGCCTGCTGCTCTTTCTGCTGTGCCACCTCATTGTCATCCACAATTACCTTCTGACCTAAGTTCTGGCCTGGGGAACCTTGAGCCAAATTTCCCTAAGAATCAGAGTTCTTTCTATGGTTTCCCCATAACCACCACGAAAAAAAAAATTCTATTATCTACTCCTTGAATCTTTCTGTTCTAAAACAACAAATATAGGAAATAATGTTTCTTCTTTATGTTGATGAATAGGATACAAACCATTGATATTTTCAGACGGTACCAAGAGTTTTAACTTACTAGCTAAGATAAATTGGTTCACATTTAATCAATACAACAAAGGAGCCTTTCGTTTCCTAAAACACAGTTGGGAAAAGCAAATGCCTTACTTCTACAGGCTCTAAATGGAGGGAATAAAAGAAAAGCTTATGACAGCTTCATAGTGAGTTCAGACTTCCTTCTAGTCTGGCATTTAAGGCCCTCCAAAAGCTGGTTTCCACTTACCTTTTTCAGTGTATGTTTCTTTTTACTCCTCCATCATGAATTCTCTCTCAGTTCTAGACCAGTTGTTCTGCTAACTTTCCCCCATATCTAACCTTCCATCACCTCTTGTCCCTTTTATTAGGTACAACTGGTTCCTCAGGTCCAGAATGTACTCACTCCCCATCTATACCTCTTTGTATCCTTGGTTTCCTTCAAGGCATAGCTCAAGCAAAGCCACCTCCTATTGGAGACCTTTCCTATTCCTCTTATTTATTAATTCTTTTCCCTCTTTAAATGCCTTTGGATTATTTTGAATATGTATTAGATACATATGCTTATATATCTATATACAAATGTCCTTGTGTATATGCTAAATGCCCTCTCCCCTCCAAAAATGCAAGTTTCCTGAAGGCAAGGGTTAATTTTATTTTATTTTTATATCAGCACCTAGCACGTTTCCCCACACATAGTAAGTTCATAATAAAAATATATTGTTGAGGGGCAGCTGGGTAGCTAAGTGAATTGAGAGCCAGGCCTAGAGACAGGAGGTCCTAGGTTCAAATCTGGCCTCAGACACTTCCCAGCTGTGTGACCCTGGGCAAGTCACTTGACCCCCCCCCCATTGCCTACCCTTACCACTCTTCTGCCTTGGAGGCAATACACAGTATTGACTCCAAGACGGAAGGTAAAGGTTATAAAAAAATATATATGTTGTTTTGTTTTCTTGTGATACTCTGTATTTACACAATTTCATAAAACCAAAGGGGAGAGGTTAGAGATCAATCAGTCTAATTCCTTCATATTACAATGTCATTAAGGACATTGAAGATCAGAAAAATTGACTTGCTCAATATTACACAGAGCCAAAATCCAAAATATGGTGTTCTGACTCAGTCCGGGGCCCTTTGTACAACACCATAATGATAATTTGGCAGTCCATGAAGGGCTGAATGAAACCCACCTGGGTTGGTTGCCTTCATCTCCAACTCTATGACCAGGTTCCATATTGAAGCTATCCCATGATTTGCTCAGCAGCCTTCCAGAAGTATTTTCCAGATTGGATCCAAGCAACATATTTTCCGAGCAGGACAATCTTTGAATCAGAGGGAGACACTCCCGTTGGGGCACATTTGCAGAATCTGATTTGACCATTTGCGTGAAGTGATTAACTTCTGGATTAACTTCTGGATCTGGAGGAAAGGAGAGATAGGCAGATAGAGAGATACAGAGATGGAGAGAGAAATAATAATGAAATTAATGCCATTCTATCTGTTGTATCTCACCAAAAATTTAGGCTGCTAGAGACTCTTTGCAGCTTAGCTGTCTCTAAAGCTGTGTTTGCATTTCTAAAAAAAGAAAATGATTGTTGAATTTAGGCCATCTGTTTCCCACTATAATAGAGAAATTAAAGAAGTGCAAACATTTTTACATATGAGGTTAAAGTAATATGAGGTATAAGTTAAATGTACATGTCTGAATGTCATCAATTAGAGCTCACCTAAGCCAACTCCCTCGTTTTATAAATGAGGAAACTGAGACTCAGCAAGATAAAGAGATTTGCCCATTAATTGCATGCTTAGTAAGTGGCAAAGCCAGAATTAGACTCAAGATCATCTGATTCTAATTCTTTTGATCTTTCTTCTTTATGTTTTTTAAATTTAAATATTTTATTTTTTTGAAAAATTTTCCATGGTTACATGATTCCTGTTTTTACTTTCCCCTTTATCCCCCCTTCAAACTGCCCCCCATATCCAACGTGCATTTCCACTGGTTTTAACATGTGTGATCAGTCAAGACTTATTTACATATTATTGATAGTTGCATTGGTGTTGTTGTTTAGTGTCTACATCCCCAACCATGTCCACATCGGCCCATGTGTTCAAGTGGTTGTTTTACTTCTGTGTTTCCTCTCCTGCAGTTCTTCCTCTGAATGTGGGTAGCGTTATTTTCCATAAATCCCTCAGAATTGCCCTGTGTCATTGCATTGCTGCTAGTACAGAAGTCCATTACATTCTATTTTACCACAGTGTATCAGTCTCTGTGTACAATGCTCTTTTGGATTTGCTCCTTTCACTCTGCATCAATTCCTGGAGGTCTTTCCAGTTCACATGGAATTCCTCCAGTTCTTTATTCCTTTTAGGACAATAGTATTCCATCACCAGCATATACCACAATTTGTTCAGCCATTCCCCAATAGAAAGGCATCCCCTCATTTTCCAGTTTTTTGCCACCACAAAAAGCGCGGCTATAAATATTTTTGTACAAGTCTGTTTATCTGTGTTCTCTTTGTACAAATGCAGTACAAATGCAGCAATGCTATGGCTGGGTTGAAGGGCAGGCAGTCTTTTAGAGCTCTTTGGGCATAGTTCCAAATTGCCATCCAGAATGGTTGGATTTAGTTCACAACTCCACCAGCAATGCATTAATGTCCCAATTTGCCACATCCCCTCCAACATTCATTACTCTCCCCTGCTATCATTTTAGCCAATCTGCTAGGTGTGAGGTGATACCTCAGAGTTGTTTTGATTTGCTTTTCTCTAATTATTAGAGATTTAGAACGCTTTCTCATGTGGTTATTGATACTTTTGATTTCTTTACCTGAAAATTACCTATTCATATCCCTTGGTCTTTCTTCTTTAATACAGTACCTGATACAGATGTGACAAATTGTAGATGCTTTATATGTTTGTGTTTGTGTGTGTATGTGTTGTGTTTGTGTCTGTGTCTATGTCTGTGTGTAACCAAAAAAATCTATCTCCTCAGGCAGCTATAGCAATATTTCCATTTGGTTTTCCAATGAAGCTGTAGAATACATCTAGTAAAAAAAAAATTAATCTACGAAAGCCAAGCTTTGCTCCATGGATTGCTTATAAATCTCAAGCCCATAGCCTTTGTTTTTGTTGGAAAATCAAAGAGGGTTGGTTTTTATTGAAAGAAGAGCTTTCTCATCTTGAATCAAAATTTTAAAATATTTATTAAATACCTATGTCCAAGTCACTATTTTAAGTGCCTCAGGAGTCACATAGGAATAAAAGATGTAGTCCCTGAATGCAAGAGGGTAACAACTATACTTGTTAAACCAAGTATTAGATGTTGAATCACAAAAGAAAACTATGTCTTCTCTCAATGTAATTACACTTTCTTTAGCTGTAGCTAAACTCTAGCAAATTCCCTGCAGGTGGTACATGAAGAGATATGTAAGTGGGTAGTATATTGGACCTAAGGCACAGTTGAATCACAAAGAAAAAAATCAGTCAGTGTGGGTAGAAAACAATGGTAGAGAAATAAGGCAAATTCCAAGTTCACTTAAATATACATGTGTCCATGAACAAACTCTGGGTTATTAACTCTCTGTTCATTTATTTATTCACCCTAAAAAGCAAAGAGAGTTTAAAATTTTCTGAAGTCATGATGTTGTTCTATGTTTTAATCAATAAATATTTAAGCACCTACTATGTTTCAGGAACTGTTAGGTACTGGGACTATAAAAACAAAACCCTTTCACCAGCCATCTCTAATTGAATTTAACACAAACATAGCAAATGGCTTTGCCCCTTCCAATAAAGACAATCCAGAAGGAGTTTATTGTTAAAGCCATATAATGTTATGTTTGAGTAACATATTTACCTAGGGCAGCTAGGTGGCTCAGTGGGATAGAGTACCAGTCCTGGAGTCAGGAAGATTCACTTTTCTGAGTTCAAATCCAGCCTCAGCTACTTACTAGTTGTGTGACCTTAGTAAGTCACTTAACCCTGCCTGCCTCAGTTTATTCATTTGAAAAGTGAACTGGAAAAGGAAAAGGAAATGGCAAACCATTCCAGTATTTTTGCCAAGAAAAACCCAAATGGGGTCACAGAGTTACATACTACTAAACAGCAACATTTCCCTAGCTTCTTATTGTTACATGAATTTATTTGGTCAAACAATTACATTAATATGAAATGGTTTTCCCAAGTTTATCCTCCAAAAGGTCACATATTTGAGGACTGGAAGGTACCTTATGATGAAATTCAACAAACGTCTATTGATCACCTACTATTGCCTGGAATGCAATCATTTTTCCCAACCCACAAAAGTGGATGTTTTCCAACATGCTGTTCTTAACCCTCTTCTTTCTGTAAATACTTCTTACCCTTGTCAATCTCATCCATTCCAAAGGTTTCTCCTCTATACAGATATTATCCATATCTATTATCTATAGTCCTAAAATCTTTCCTTAGCTATTAAGGTCTGCATTTCTGACTGCCTGATGGGTCATCTGGTTGTCCAAGCTATGCTGTTAGTTCAACATATTTGTGACAGATCATTTGTCCACCCCAAATCAACTCCATTTCCCACCCTACCTCCACCAACTCTTCTACAATTCCTTCCTCGTCCTATCTCCCCCATATCTAATTGGTCACGTTTGCATCTGTTTTTCTTTTGACACATCTTTTGAATCTTTCATCCATTCTATTTTGACTGAGGGATACAATGTAATCTAATTCTGTCATTTTTATAAGTGAGGAAACTGAGGTCTTTGAGAGGGTATACAACTTAGTGATTCCAATCCAGTTCTTTTGACTCTAGGTCTAATACACTATTTACTCTACTATATTTCCTTTTTTATTGGTTAATTTGATTTCTTAAATATTTATCTTTATTTTATTCCAATAATAAATTTACCCAAAAGTTTTCCGAAGTTGCATGATTCATATTGTCTCCCTCTCCTCTTCCCTTGCTCCTCCAGGAGATGACAAACAATTCCACTGGTCTACCATATTTCTTTACATACCATTAACATGGATTGGGCTAGAGTTTAACTTCAACTATAGGAAATATAATTACATTGAAAGAAGATGGAGTTTTTGTTTTGTTTTGGTGTTTCCAGCAAAAAAAAATGTATTACCTAAAATGCATTTGTTAATTTCTGCTTTAATGTCCAATTCCCCTAATGCTATGTCACATGGCCTGGTTTTAAAATGTTTCATAATCTTCTTTGAGAAAGTATAGGCCAATTTTCAAAGAATAAGGCATTTGAAAATCCTCTGCAGAGAAAAGGCTGGTTAGTCTCCCTAAAATAATGCTTTTATCATGTTACTCTTTGGTCATAAACTTCTAGTGACCCCCTATTTCTTTTAGAATAAAGTTTAAATTCCATCATACATTCAAAGACTGTCAGAGTCTGGCCTCAACCTAGATTTTTTCTTTATTTTTTTCCCTGGTTATATGATTCTTATTGTCTCTCTCTCCTTTTCCCTCCCCACTCCTGGAGTTGACACACAATTCCACTGGGTTATACATATATTATTACTGAAAACGTATTTCCATATTGTTCATTTTTGTAATAGAATAATCTTCTAAAACCAAAACTCCAAATCATACATTAGCTTTTAAATCTTATCTATGTAATCTCATTCATTCAACAAAAAGTTACTGTTAAAATTGGGACACTAATACACTGCTGGTGGAGTTGTGAATTGATCCAAATATTCTGGAAGGCAATTTGGAATTATGCCCAAATGACTTTAAAAGAATGTATGCCATTCTGGGTTAAGATGGCAGCAGAGTAAAAAACAGCCCTTAACCTCTCCTAACCGAAACATACAGGACTCCTCAAGGGGACATAAAAACAAATCCAGACGAACGGAGGGACTCCACAACAGGGCTCAGCATGTAAGTTACATGGAATCGGGGTATTTCCATGCTATAAAGGGGTGAAACAGCTCTCACTAAATCGCGGGCTGAGCAACCCCCCACCCACACACACACACACACCACCTACAATGCCAAAGCCAGCTCAAAAGAAATAGAGCAAGTTTGGGGCACCCATTGAGTCATTGGCAGATCCAGGGCCTGTTCATGAGAGCAGCAAGACTTAGGATCCCAAAAGGCTAAAGAATGCACATGGACTTTGAGCACAGGTGCAGAGCATAGTCACGAGTGGAGTCAGATACAGGCGTGAGCCAAGGCTCTGAAACTCTGAATTGGGAACCAGTGCAGACGGGTATACAACTGTGGAAACAGCACCCTGAGACCTGTAAAGGAACCTCCAGCAGAGGATCAAGCAAGGGGATCCACCAGGGGGCTTGACCTTGAGAACAACCAGACCTGAGACCTCAGGAGCCAAAGGAGCGCAGACAGACCCTGAGCGCAGATAGACCCTGAGTGCAGACAGACGCTGAACACGCAGATAAAGCTGAGAATGGGCTGGGTTAACAAAGGCAACCCAGAATCAGGAAGGCCAAAAGAGAAAGATTAACAACAACAAAAAGAAATCTTTAACACTCGACAACTTTTACACAGAGAAAATCCAGACAACCAAGCAAACAGAAGAGGAGAAAAAACAAGCAATCACATCCGGACCCTCCCAAAATAATGAAAACTGGTCACAAACTCTTGAAGAGTTCAAATCTGAGATGACAAGAAAGTTGGAAAAGATGTGGCTAGAAAAATGGGAAATATCTCAAAAGGAAATCAGGCAAGAAAAAAACAGTTTAAAAGGCAGAATTTCACAATTGGAAAGTGAGGCAAGTCAACTGAAGACCAGAAATGACCAGATTGAAAAGGAAAACCAGTCCCTAAAGGCTAGAATTGAGCAGTCAGAAGCTAATGATCTCTCAAAACAACAGGAACAAATAAAACAAAGTCAAAAGACTGATAAAATAGAAGGAAACATGAAATATCTCAATGAGAAAGTGACAGACCAAGAAAACCAGTCTAGAAGAGACAATTTGAGAATCATTGGTCTTCCAGAAAAAGCAGAAATTAATAGAAACTTGGACTCCATACTAAAAGAAATTATTCAGCAAAATTGCTGTGAAGTCCTACAACAAGAGGGCAATATAGACATTGAAAGGATCCATAGAACACCCTCTACACTAGACCCAGAAAAGTCAACACCCAGGAATATAATAGCCAAATTCAAGAGCTTTCAAATAAAAGAAAAAATCTTACAAGAAGCCAGAAAGAGACAATTCAAATATCAAGGAGCACCAATCAGGATCACACAGGATCTGGCAGCCCCACACTAAAAGACCGCAAGGCTTGGAATACGATATTCAGAAAGGCAAGAGAGTTGGGCCTTCTGCCAAGGATCAACTACCCATCAAAATTGACTATATGCTTCCAGGGGAAAGTATGGGCATTCAACAAAATTGAAGATTTCCAAG
Source organism: Gracilinanus agilis (assembly GCF_016433145.1). Lineage (NCBI taxonomy): Eukaryota > Metazoa > Chordata > Mammalia > Didelphimorphia > Didelphidae > Gracilinanus > Gracilinanus agilis. Next base: position 654,028,985 of record NC_058131.1, on the reverse strand, counting down.
TATTTTCACAGAAAAGACCAGGACTAAATGGAAAGTTTGATATCCAACCACAAAAATCAAGAGAAACATGAAAATGTAAATAAGAAACAGAGGGGAAAGAAAGAAAACTCATAATTTTTAAATTTGTCTTTTTAAGGGCCCCAGTAAGATCTATTTATCTGTGTTTCTATATGGAGAAATGCTATGTATAATTCTCTGTAGTGAACTCTATTCAATATTATAGTATTCACTATTATAGTGATCAGAAGAATAATTCATAGGGAGAGGGTGGAATACTAAATGGTCTAAGATGATATGGGGGGGTGGGAAAGAGTGGGTGAGTAGTAGGGGACACCAAGAGAAACTTGAATGACTAAGAAAAATAGGATATTCTATTACACACAAAGAAGGCATTGGAAGGGAAAGGGGCGAATACTATTATAAGAAGGAGAGGAAGAGAGCATTAATATTTAAACTTTACTCTCAGTGGAATTAACCCTGAGAGGGAAGAGTAGCTATATTATCCATTGGGATATAAAACTCAATCTAACCCTACTGACAAAGTCTGAAGGGATAAACCAAGGGGAGCAGGGGAGTGGGGAGGTCAAAAAAGGGAGGGGAGAAAAAAGGAGGAAATTCATTAGGCCTTTAAAAATAAAAAGAGGGGAATAATAAGGGAGGGGGTAGAAAGGGAAGTTAATCAAGGGAGGGGATAAGGGATACCAGCTTAAAGCAAACCACTGGTTTAAAAGGAAATAGTGTAAGAAGAAGAGGTAGAACTAGGAGAGGATATCAAAATGTTGGGGAATACACAACTGATAATTATAACTCTGAATGTGAATGGGATGAACTTGCCCATAAAAAGGAAGCAAATAACAGAGTGGATTAGAAACTAAAATCCTACCATATGTTGTCTACAAGAAACACATATGAGGCGGGTGGACATACATAAGTTTAAGGTTAAGGGCTTGAGCAAAATCTTTTGGGCATCAAATGAGAAAAAGAAGGCAGGAGTGGCAATTGTGATTTCTGACAAAGCCAAAGTAAATATACATATGATTAAAAAAGACAGGGAAGGTCATTACATCCTGATTAAAGGCAGTATAAACAATGAGGAAATAACACTGCTCAATATGTATGCACCAAATGGCATAGCAACCACATTCGTAAAGGAGAAACTGGCAGATCTCAAGAAGGAAATAGAGAGTAAAACCATACTAGTGGGAGATCTAAATATCCCTCTGTCAGATCTAGATAAATCAAACCAAAAAATAAATAAGAAAGAGGTAAGAGAGGTGTATGAAGCCCTAGAAAAATTAGATTTAATTGATATGTGGAGAAAAATGAATAGGGACAAAAAGGAATACACTTTCTTTTCACCTGCACATGGTACATTCACAAAGATTGACCGTGTAATAGGGCATAGAAACACTGCAAACAAATGCAAAAGAGCAGAAATAATAAATGTAACCTTCTCAGATCATAATGCAATAAAAATAATAATTAGTAAGGGAACCTGGACAGGCAAATTAAAAACTAATTAGAAATTAAATAATAGTGTTCTCCAAAACCAATTAGTCAAAGAAGAAATGATAGAAACAATCAACAATTTCATTGAAGAGAATGACAATGATGAGACATCCTACCAAGCTCTGTGGGATGCAGCCAAGGCAGTACTCAGGGGGAAATTTATATCCTTGAGTGCATATATTAACAAATTAAGGAGGGCAGAGATTAATGAATTGGGCATGCAACTCAAAAAA
>NC_058131.1:653966819-654022392 GCF_016433145.1 Gracilinanus agilis | reverse complement strand
TGAAGGGGAAAGTAGGAGCATGAATCATGTAACCATGTTAAAAACGAATATTAATAAATGTTAAAAAAAAAAAGAATGTATGCCCTTTGATCCAGCAATACCACTGCTAGGTTTGACCCCCAAAGAGATAGTAAAAAAGGTTGTAGAAAATATTCATAGCCGCACTCTTTGTGAATGTACATAATTTGGGGTTTGGGTTTTAAACTATTCTCTAATGTAAAAATGAATACTATAGAAATAGGTATCAAGTTATAACATTTGTATAATTCAGTGGAATTGCTTGTTGGCTCTGGGAGGGGGACAAAAGAGGGCAGGAAAAGAAAATGTATTATGGAAACATGGAAAAATAATTTAAAAAATAAAAAATAAAATTTTTAAAAGTTATTGTTAAATGCATTCATACATATATAAGCAAATCACTATGTTTGATGCTGGTAAGACAAAAATAAAAAAGTAGTTCTTGCCCTCAAGGAGTTTGTATTCTATCAGAGCAACAAAACATGAACATGTGGATAAAACATGTTCATAGATAAATGTAATGCAAGGCAATTTAGAGAATGGGATACAACTATTATCTTGGTGATGGGAGTGGATAGGAGAAGACTTCACCGAGTCTCTAACATCTGAGATAAACCTTGAAGGAAGAGAGGGAATTCTGAAAGGCATAGATCCCGGGGAGGAAGCACATCCTATACATGGTAGACGGTTTGTCAAATGCATAGAGGTAGTAAGTGGAATGTTGAATTACTGGAACAGCTAGTAATCTAGTATGGCAATTATGTAAAGCTTGTCAATCAAAATCATTTTAAATAAGTCTGAAAAGGTAGATTGGAGTCATGTTATACAGAATCTTCAATGTTCCACCAAGTAGTTTGTAGATTATCTCTCCTTGTGTATCCCTCCTCTGTTTCAACAAAAACTGGCATAATCCTTTAGGTTGAAAACATCTAAAGACATCATGATGTGGTGGAAAGAGTATTGAATTTTAAATCAGGGTCCCTAGGTTCAAATCCTATATATGCTATCACCTACTACTTGTGTGATCTCATAAGAATTGCTTCCCCTCTCTGAGGCTCAATTTGATCATCAGTAAATTTAAGGCATTGCTACCTCCAAGGAGGTCCAAGTCAGCAAGAAAGTATTTTGCATGCCAAATATTCATGGCTATACTTTTCAAAGTAATAAAGAGGTGGAAACAAATAGATGCTCATTAAACTAGGGAATGACTAAAGTAAAATTCCTTACCCTTTTGTATGCCATAGACCCCTTTGGCAGACTGGAAAAAGTTTTGAGTCCCTTCTTAGAATAATGTTTTTGAATGTATAAAATAAAATACATAGACTACTAATGAAATTTAAAGTGAAAATAAATATTAAATTTTTTTCTTATCCAAGTTCACAAACTCTCTGAAATCTAGCTTTTTCTTGGAGCCATTAGCACCAGTTTAAGATCTCCTGAACTAAACAAATTGCCTTACATAACTATAAGGGAGTATTGATGACTATTAAAATTCAGAGAAGAATGGGGAGACTTTTACGAACTAATTTAGAGTGAAGTAAGTTGTTAGGAAAATAATATACACAATCACTATTAATATATAAATGGAAAGAGCAAAAAAAGGAAAATTGAATGCTGTTTAATTATAATGACTAAGATTGGTCCCAGAGAATAGATTAGAAAATTGGTTTCCATTTCTTCTTTGTAGACATGGGGGACTATGAGTATTGAATGTTATATAAATTAACAGACTTGATTGCTCATAGGATCATAGATTGAATAACAAGTTAGAATTTATATAGTACATTAATGTTTGTGAGGCATTTTACAAATACCATCCCATTTTATTCTCATACATATCTTAAGAGACATATGCTATTATTTATCCCTATTTTGCAGAGAAGGAAATGGGGCAAATGGAGGTTACATGACCTGTCTAGAGTTACACATCTAGTAAGTGGTCATAAAGAAACGAGTTATACAGGCTAGAAGAGAAGAGAAAAGGGAAAGTGTTTGAAGCTAGGTCTTCTTGATTCCAAGTCCAGTGCTCTGTCCATTGAAGCACCTAACTGCCCAAAGGGACCTATGTTCTTTGATTTTGCTGAACTTCCTTTTTATTTATTTATTTTATCTTATTCATTTATTTGTTTGTTTGTTTATGTTGCTTTTTATTTTTTTAAAGTATGATTCAATGGGTAGGTGAACAGGGAGGAATATAGGTAGAAATAAAGATAAGTAAACATAAAAGATATTGATAAAATTAAAATAAATAAGATGAGAAGGCAAGACCAGATGACCTCTAAGTTTCTTCTATAGCTCAAAGTCTATTATCTTGCTTTTTGCTTCTCTGCCTTTTCTCAATTTTCCCATTCAAAAATAATATCTCACATTATATAGTGCTTTAAGGTTAACCAAGGACCAGCCTTCCAACTTCTAAGCAAAGTAAGCAATGCAAGAATTATTATCCCCATTTTTCAGATGAGAGAAATGGTTCAGAGATGCTAAATGACTTGCCTAAGGTCTTACATCTGATAATAGGGGTCCATGATTGATCTAGGGGACATTTAAAAATAATCTCATAACAACCCATGATTCATTTACAAGAAGAACCGTGAGTGTGTCATATTAGAAATATTTTCCATAGAATTGTGAATATGGCATTACTCACCTGACAAAACTTGGGAAAACTGCCCAGAGCTCATCTGCGCATTAAATCTGTGCTGGTCAGAGCAGAGGTCCAGCAAATATTTACATGTCTTGACCGTGTCAGTAATGAAAGTATGTTTCTTACCAGTGATGTTGCTTTCAATAGTGAATTTCTTTCTCTAAAGAATGAAAAAATAAAGACTGTCACATGGTGATTGATCCAAACGCAATTTACTGAGTTCTAGCTTTTTTTTCAGCTAGCACAGGTTCATGAGGAGTGTCTTAACTATCTTTACAGTCATCCCTCCAGGACCAAGACAAATGGTTCTAAGCCTGGAAACTTCATTCAGTCAACTTGCCCAAGACTGTCTCTCCACCCATATAAGCAGCAGGTCTGCATCTCTGTTGTAAAATAGAGCCAGGATGAACTGAACTGACTTAATTTTCCTTCAATCCAATTTGGTCATAGTCATTTAGGCATAGCTAATAGCAATCCCCAGGGAAGAGAAGAAGCCTGCTGATCTGCCACTTAAGCAGTAAGCCCAGAAACAAAAACCCAGAAAGAAAGCAAGCAGAAACAGAGAAAAGTAAAAGCATTATCAGGCAGACTAAGCAAGTTTGGTAAATGGGAAAGAATACTAACTTTGGAAATGTTCAAGAAAAAAAAGTAGACCCTGATCTTAATGCCTAATATAATGTAACTTCTTGAAGAGTAAGACTATATCATTTTTTCTTTTGTATACTTGTTGTTACCAGTCCTATCCAATTCTTCATGATCCCATTTGGGATTTTCTTGACAGAGATCCTGGAGTGGTTTGCCATTTCCTCCTTCAACTCATTTTATGGATGAGGAAACAGAAGCAAACAGGGTTAAGTGACTTATCTAGGGTCACACAACTTCTAAGTGCCTGTGGGCAGATTTGAACTTAGAAAAATGAGTCCTTCTTACTCCAGGCCCAATACTCTATCCACTGCACCACCCAACCATTCTTCATATACTTTAGCAACAGGCAAAATTCCTGGCATATATGAATGTTTATTGTGGTGGTGGTAGTAGAAAGTCTGGGTATGAATCTTAACAACTTACACCTAGAGACAAGAGGTCCTGGGTTCAAATCCGGCCTCAGATACTTCCCAGCTGTGTGATCCTGGGCAAGTCACTTGACCCCTATGCCTATCCCTTACCACTCTTCTGCCTTGGAGCCAATACACAGTAATGACTCCAAGATGGAAGGTAAGGGTTTAAAAAAAAACACACTTACATAAGCAATCTGAGTCATAGTTTCCCCATCTATGAAATGGAAGCACTAATGATTGCTATGTTACTCAATTTGGTTATTTGTAAAATAGAGATTGGACTCAATCACCTCTAAGGTCATTTTAAAATTATTTTACAAATAAGCAAACTAAGTGTCAACAATCATATAGCTTATCTATGGTCACACAACTCAGAATTATAGAATTTTAGTGCAGATCTTCCTGAGACCTAGTCCAACATACCATCCACTATCCCATGCTGTCATTGGCTATGATTAAATAAGAAAGAAGAGGAGGAAATGTAGAAGGAGAAGGAGAAATATTGAAGAAGAGGGGAAAGGAAGGAGAGAGATAGGAAAAGAGAACTACAACAACTATAATCCTGCAGAAAGGAAGATAGAATAAATACATATTTGAACAAGTTACAGCCCATAAGTGTTGCTGATAAAAAAAAATCCTCTTTGGGGGAAATAATTGTCACAAAAGCTTAAATACTAAGGCTAGATGTGGTGCCTTTTAATACTATTAGGGATTTAAGAAGACAGAAATAAGAAGCCTGAATACTCCTGAATGCCCAGTCTAGACTATCTACCCACTACTATCAATGCTGATGGATTCCTAGAGTTAAGAAAGCTTTCCCTAGAAGGAAAACATAATCCTCTGGGTATTAAAGTGACAGCATTCCCCAGAGTAAATAATCTAGAAGAATGGCACACACAAGGTTTGATCTCTTCAAGGTTATGCTTTCCATTCTTTCTATATAGTAGCAACAAGAAGGAGGGAGGGCAGGGAAAGCAAATGATTCATAGTTCTTGATTAGACTGACCTGAGTAGAAATTTTTCCCATTTCTCTCCACTGGAAACGTAAACTTGCAATTCTACTATTGTTTTTTACTTCATATACAATTATGCCCTTGGCACAAATCCCCAAAGTCATCTCTGCCTCTGGCATTTTCTTCTCTTGGAAGACTCGATAGAAGAACACACCATATTCTGGAAGCTTCTGGGTCAGCTAAGGAGACAGAAATGGCTGCTTTAGAAGCATACAATTTAATCAATAGATATTTATTTAAATCCTATTGTGTTCAACATTGTGCTACATTAGCAGTAGAAAGTAGGGTAAGGAATATAAAGACAGAAAACAAATCCCTTTCTTTATCTATAGATAAGAATTAAAGATGCACACATCTTGCCACATTCTTCAGTCTTTGCCTCTCTCACCTACAGAAATGTATGGGTCTTCCCACTCCTAAAATAAAACCTCTTCTCTTTCTTTCTGTACTTTCTAACTACCATCTCCTTCAACTTCTCCACTTTCTGACCAAACCTCTTTAAAACATAGTCTATACTATACTATACTACCATTTCCTCACTTTTGTTAGACCTTGCCATTTGACTGCTGATCTTACCATTGTAGTATAACTACTCCCTCTAGAGTTATCAATAACCTCCTAATCAATGAATTCAGTGAATTTTCCCCAGTCTTTATTTTTCTCAGATCTCATCCTTCCTAATCATTATTTTGACTGGAGAGTGAGAAAATCCTCTCCTTGTAGATAGCCTCTTCTCTTGACTTCAGAAATAATTCCTTCTCCTTCCATCTCTTTAAATGATCCTTCTTTGTTTTCTATACTGGCTCCTCTTCCTCTTTTCATATCCTTAAGATAAGTATACACCAGGTTCTTTGACTTTCCTCTCCATACTTTTTCCATAGGTAATCTTGTGATATCCTATGGCTTCAACTATTACCTCTAATGAAAAGACGTCCACATCCTTATTTCTAGCCATGATCTCAAGAACCACATCTTTAGGTTCCTAAGAGACATCTCCATCTTTGCACTTTGAATTCAACATGTCCAAAAGTGAGCCTGTTACCCTCCTTTTGATATTATTATTTCTGTTAGTGTTGCCAGAATTCAGAAGTGCTTTGCAAACCTTAAAGCACTATTTAAATACTAGCTATTATGACTATGATTATAGAACAGACATTTATTAAGCAACTACTTTATGCCAGGCACTATCTTTCTTAAATATTATCTCATTTGATCCTCACAACAATCCTGGTGGGTGACATTACAATCCCCATTTTTATAATCAAGGGAACTGCAGACAGAGGTTAAGTGATTTATCCAAGTATAACACTGCTAACAAGTACCTGAGGCTAGATTTGAACTCATCACTCTGCTCAAAACTCTTGGATGGTTCTTTCTTGATTGTTTATCAAATAAAAGTACAACTCTCTAGATTGCTATTAAAGGTTCTCTACAATATTGTGCCACCCTGTGTTTCCAGTCTTAAATATTGTTCTTACCCATGTGCCCTTTTATTGATAAACGGGAATACCATGCGCTGTCAATATATGCCTTTCACTTTCCTATTTTATGACTATGCTGAGAATATTTCCTACATCTTCAATTCTTGTTAAATTCCTACTCACCCTTTAAAGTCCAATTCAAATATCATCTAAGTATCACATTTTACATAGGATGTCAATAAGCTGAAAAGGGTTTAAAAAAGGTGACCATGATGACGAAGAAATTGGCTATATGTCTCAGTTGAAGAATCTGAAGAATCTGATGAAGAGAAGACTGAGAACAGTAGAAAGCATGGCACTGGTTACAATAACTATTCAAATATTTGAAGGGTTAACAAGGTGAAGAATAGAGCACACTGAGTAATGCATAGAAACTTTGAAGGGCCAAAAGTTATGCTTGAATTAAGGAAAGCCTTTCTTCTGATTAGAGGTATCCACAAAGAGAATAGGCTTCCTCTCTCACTAGAGACATGGAAGCAGAGGCTAGAAAACTATATTGGGGGTATTTTTAAGAGAGAATTCTTTTTCACACATAGGTTGAACTCTAACAGTCATCTCCAAACTCTTTTGGTCATGCAACTCTCTAAGTGAAAAAAAAAGTATGTACCTTTAATACATGTACATTAACTCATTTATATTATACAATAAGTTATACAATGCAATATTATACAAATAATTCTGTGTAAATCACTTGAAACACACAAAAAAGATATTTAAAAGACAAAATAAAAATGAAATAATATTTTATCCTTGAGTTATAAGGAAGCCACTGGTATTTATTGATTAGGAAAGTGACATGATGATACCTGTGTTTTTTGAGAAAATCATTTTGGCAGTTGTGTGGAAGACAGATTAGAAAGGAGAGACTTGAAGCAGTGAGTCCAATTAAAATGTGATTTTAATAGTTCAGGCATGAAATAATGAGGAACTGGGGTGGTGTTTGGGTGAGTAGAAGGGAGCTGATATGAGAGATATTGTGACAAGATTTGGCAAATGATTAGAGAGAAAAGGTAAAGAGTAGAATATGACACTGAGGTTGTAAATCTGGGTAAGTAGAAGAAAAGTGCCATCCTTGATATTAATATTGAAGTTTGGTAAAGGACTCTTTTGAGGAGGGTAAAGGTAAAACAGTAAGATTCATGACAACATAATGTATCTATGCCTGTTCATCCTCTTCAATTCACCCTGTCCTAACCAAATTGAAAAGGAGAGGAGACACAACTCTCATTCCTGATCCCTTGCCTTTGAGTGAAGGGGCTTCCCTGTCACAACTATAAAGTGATTATGGGATGGGAAGTAGATTACTGGGAGAAAGAAAATTGGAGAGAGGGGCTCCTAATGACTCATTGGCAACTGCTAGATTATAACTGCCTTGAGAGGTCACCAACTGTCTCAGAAGGGGGAAGATGGGGTTTTGCACAAAAGAAAGTGGGGAGAATGGGAAATGTTGGTTTTATGTTATTGTACTGGACATTAGTTCTAACAGTTGGATGTGGTTTTCAAAGGAAGAATGGGACCTACCTTTCCATCCTCTGATTAGTAGATTGTATACCTCTTGGGATGAGGCTACATCTTCTACTTTGGAGACCACTGAATTAGAAGGCCCCTTCCAATATTGAAGTTTTGCCTGATCTCCCTTTTGGAGATTTCTGATCGTTCCATTTAGTACTGACCTTTTCTCTTCTTAGACTTCACATGGAACTTATTCATATCTCTCATAAAACTTTGTATTATTTTTACTATTCCTTTTATGTGTATATCTTTGTTCCTTATTAAAAGCTCTTTATTTTTCTATAAGCTTTATTGGGGGGGGCAGGAAACTCAAACCATATCCATTTAGTGGGTATCTGGATTAGTGTTCACAAAGTTTTATAAATCTGTACATTTGCTTATGTGTTGATTTTAGTTGTAATTTGCTATTTCTCCAACTCCTGAATGCCTTCTAGGAGTCAGACCCAAGTTAGGAAGAATGAATTGGTATTAACCCGGCTGAGGTATCATGGAGCAGAGTATTATAGGTCTGGAACTCAGCCCAGTATGGTTCATGGTGATACAGTCTGAGCTCAATTGACCAGAGACAAGGGGCATGTAATGTAAATATGACTAGTCCTCTCAGTTCTGAAATCCCGTGAATTTTTTATTCTATAAACCATAAAGGAGTGAGATATTAAACAAGCAAAGACAAGAAAAAGAACAGAGGCAAGAGGCATGTCCAGAATCTTCAAGAGTCCTGAGAAGTAGGAGCAAAAGGATCCAAAAGAATGGAGAATTAGAAACTAAAGAGAAGGTCAACAACAACCAAAATGCCAAGCAGGTCAAAGGAACCACATTCAAGCTGAGCTGATTAAAGAGTTTATGCAATTTGCCACACTCAATGAGCCGGAGCATACCTTGAAGGGAGAGCATGGAAGCTTAATCCTCCCCTGGCTCCCTCCCCCGTATTTCTTCAGCTATGCTGGCATTGGACAGCTCCCATATGTATGCCACTATGGGGGAATGGGGGTAGGGTGGGGTGGAGGAATATATTAAGAATGAAAGACACCTATGTATAAGGACATTTTTGTCTGTTTTACTTTTAATCCATCCCCATACATTAAGGGGAAATAAAAATAAAAATGTAGTAGAACAATAAAAATAAATTAGACATTCATATTTTAAATCCTCTGATCTTCTCCCTGAGATAAGAGAAACCTCAGAATATTGTATGAGTTTTCTTCTTCCTTGCAAATTGTGCAGGTCAATTTCCATAGCAACCAACTCTAAGGGATTATCCAAATGCTTTTGTTGTATGGGAATATTATTATAGAAACATGAAATGTTTATGTTGGAAGGCATCCTAGATGTCATCTTTTTAACTTGTCTGGCTTTCCAGATGAGGAAGTCTAAAGCGAAGGAAGTAAAGTCTTTTGCCTAGCTGTCCAATAGCAGAAGTGGGTCTAGAATTTGAACTCATCACATCCCTCCTTGATCTTTACACTAAGACACAGCATAACTCTACCATGTTAAAAAGTATTGATGACAATGAGGTGGTTTGGCATTTTTTGTTAGAAATGTTTTACTCTAACAATTAAAATGGAATTTGATCCTTAGGAGGACTTGAACTTCACACCTACATTTCTATGCTTTACCCAGTAATTGCTATGTTCAGAACTCTCTCCCTTCCCCTCTTAGCCTATTAAAGTCTGACACAATCTTTAAAGCTTAACTTTAAAAAAAAAAAAAGCTTCCTTTAGGAAATTTTCCCAAATGATGCTTCTGGCCATTAAAAAGACCATTGTAGTAAGGCAGTTAGGTGACTCAGTGGATAAAGTGTCAGGTCTGGAGTCAGGAAGACTTGATTTCAAATCTGACCTTAGACACTTTCAAGTTTTGCAACCCTGGGTAAGGCATTTAATCCTGTTTGTCTCAGTTTCCTCATCTGTAAAATGAACTGGAGAAGGAAATGGCAAAAACTCTAGTATCTTTGCCAAAAAAACTTCAAATGGGGTCCCAAAGAGTCAGATAGGACTGAAAAACAACTGAAAAACCTTTTTTCCTTGGAAGATTAATCCATCCCTGTGACCCTGTCTTCTGGAAAACATTCCTACCTAGTCCTTCAGTTCTCTCCTGGCTTCACCACTAACTCTTCAGACTTTTCTTCCGTGCTAGGTGCATTTTTCTCTACACCTTTCCCACACGCACTTTTTAGCTCCCTTTTATATATTGTCTTCCCCCATTAGAATATAAATTCCTTGAGGGCAGAGACTGTTATCCTTTTGTTTGTATTTTTATTCCCAATATATGGCGCTATTCCTGGTACATAAAAAGTGCTCAGTACATGTTTTATTCCTTTGTTGTAATAAAAAACCTTCACTATTGGCCCTCACATTTTATAGATCATATACTATTGTGTAATATAGCTATTTACAACAGTACCTTTTCCCTCCATCATACTGTGAATTCTATGAGAATAGGAATCAGGTTTTATTAAAATTATGAATTTCTTCCCCACCCCCTATGCCTAGCACAAAACTTTGAACACAGAGGATGTTTAATAAATGTTGTTCCTGTCATTCTATTTTTCTACAGACTGTGAACTAAAGATTCACTTTAATTTATCAAACCTTTATTAAGATACATGCAGAACATAGACCTAGTCACTAGGGGAGCTACAGCAATTAAATAAGGATTTTAGTCAGGCAAGGGGGAGCAGGTGAAGGGCTTTTAGCAGGAGGAGGAGTCAATTTGGCAATGGTATGAAGGATAGGTTGGAAAGGGTGGAATGCAAACCAATTCCCTCTTTCTCCTTGGAGTTGCCACGTGTGGTATGGCTGTCATTTCATCTAGCATTTATTCCACTCTGTCAAGTCCACTATCAGTGTGAGATAATGAACTGGCTCAATTAGACATCCGGTGAAGTGAGGTGAAAACATAACACTGTAGGAGAACGTTTCTGTTTTAAGAGAGCATCATATGACAACAGTTTAAAGGCTTAAAAAATAGTCCAAAGGAATGGCAGCCATAAGAAGCTGTGATTAAATAACCATTTGACAAGAGCTTTAGTGTTCAAGCAAAGGAAAGCATAGCTAAGACATTCGATTCTCTTCACAGGTAGCATATCATGGTGGGGCCAAGTGACTCCAATCTGCCTGGGACAATGTGTGACCGTGGGAAGTCACTCAATCTCTCTTAATCCTCATTGTTAACATGAGGTTAATGATCATGGAACTACCTGCTTCACCAAGTGATTAGAGGACCAAATGAAATAACGCCAGTAAAGCACTTTGCAAAACCTAGAAGATACTTAGGTGGTGGTAATATAATCATAATAATAACTGTAATTTGTATAGTGTTTACTATTTGTCAGGCTTCAAACTAAGTACTTTATAATTATTTTCTCATTTGATTCTTACAACAACCCTCGGAGGTAGGTGCTATTATTATCCTCATGTTACAGATAAGGAAACTGAAGCAAAATGAGGTTTGCTTCACACGGGTAGAAAGTTATTATCCCCATTTTACAGAGGAGTAAACTGAGGCAAATAGAGATTTAAGTGAACTACCTGGGGTCACACAGCTAGAAAGTTATTATCCTCATCTTACAGACAAGGAAACTGCAACACACATGGGTTATAAAACATGTCCAGGGTCACAAAGATAGTAAGTGTCTGAGACAGGTTTTGATCTCAGGTCTTTCTGATTGCAGGTCACTCTGGTGCTGGTCAGAGTCAAGAAGATCTGACTTAAAATCCTGCCTCTGTGCCTCTGACTCTTAGTACTTTACCACCAAGATTCAGCTGCCTTCTTCTCTCAGACTCAGTTTCCTCATTTATAAAATTGGAATGACAATAGTACTGACCTGACAGGCTTGTGAGAATCACATGAGATAGTGTATGCAAGGCACTTTATAAGCCTTAAAGCACTATATAAATGCTATTATTAAAAAGTATCATACACATGTATATGATCAATTATTCTATTCTTTATAAGTTTTTAAATCACCCTAAGGGGGAAATATACCTTCTGGATGTTGTAACCTCTGGATGTTGTAGCCTCCTCGAAGTGATTACAGCTCTCCAGCTGAATATAGAAATATTCAAATGCCCATAGACCACCCAAGTACTGCAAATGGAGATGACTTTTCCCATCTCCGAGCTTCTTAATTTGCCAGTTTCCAAATGGTTAGAATCTGCATCCCAGATCTCACTTCTGGCTTCATTTGCCCAGTTCCAAGCTGATAAAATCTGCGTCCCAGATCTTATCTATCTCAGACCTTATTGAAAGTCTTGGTTTTGACTTTGCTTGGACATCACACAACACAACACGTCATTCCCCTGTGGCCCTGCAGGGCTATGTCCCATGCCTGGTTCTTGACCTTGACTTAGCCTCACTTCCAACCTGGCAAAAGAACTCCCTGACTTTATTCTCTGGCTCCTCACACTAAGAAAGGGTACAATCAGCACCACAGAGCCTACTGAATGTCACCTCTGAATGGGCAAAGTGTAACAGTAAATCCAAATTATCACTGAAAATTTCAGTTAGCCAGAGTCATTAGGAGGAACTAGAAAGACTTTCCTGTCTGCTAAAAGTCCAGGGAGTAGAGCAGCCAGGAAGCTCCTCAACTTTCTACCAGAGAGGGCAATATATTCAGGACCACCAGGGCGTTACCCAAATAAGCAAGTCTGTCGTAGGAGGCAGTACTGTAGAGATAGAGACAATGATCTCTGATTCCTAATTGAGTAAAGTGAGCAGACACCTTACATTTCCTCCAGACCTCCTGTCTTTCCCTGCATGGCCCTCATAATACCATTTTCTGAGTTATAAACAAGGAGACTTGAATGTTAGTTCCAGCTCTACCATAAATGAACTGGGACAAATCACTTATGCACTCCCCATCTCAGTTTTCTTATTTGTAAAATGAACCAGCTTGGCTGGTTATAATTCCTTCCAGTTCCATCATTCTATGATCTTGGGTATTCAATCAACAGAAATAAACTTCCCTAAAATGTGTCCATTTGTCCCTGAATACAGTGGCCATGACGAGGAGTGGGGAAAGAGTGAATGAAGACAGAAAGGAAACGAAAGGTACCCTAGCTTTTCAAGAGCCAATGAGTTAGAAACTGCCCTCCCCCTGGGATTAATACAAAGTTGTATGAAGATGAAATAGTGCTCACATTTATAAAAAGCTTAGGGAGCAGCTAGGTTGCCCAGTGGATAGAGCACCAGACCTGGAGATGGGAGGTCCTGGGTTCAAATATGAACTCTGATACTTCCCAACTATGTGACCCTGGGCAAGTCACTTAACCCCCATTGCCTTGCTCTTACCACTCTTCTGCCTTGGAACCAATAGATAGCATTAGTTTTGGTTCTATGGCAGAAAGCAAGAGTTTAAAAAAAAGGCTAAAGATTTGACAAAAAATTACTTTATTACAAAAATGAATGATATGAAAAAATAAATAGTATGGAAATGAGTTTTGAGTGATAATATATGTATAATCCAGGGGAATTGCTTGTCATCTCCAGGAGGGGGGAAGGAAGAGGGGACAAAGACAGCAAGAAGCATGTAACCATGGGAAAAAATTTTTAATAGAAAAAATACTTTATCATTTGATTCTCACAACAACTTTACAATGCTAATATTCCCATTTTATAAGTGAGAAAACTGGGGCTCAAAAAAGTTGTGACTTTCCCAAGAGTAGTTAATGAGCACTATTAAAAGCTTTCTATGCATTAGGTATTAGGGATACAAAGGCAAAATCACTGCCTCAAGAAGTTTATATTCCATCAAGTCACACTGTAATAGTAACTCTGAGGAATACTTGAGAACATGTCTTAACTGCCTTCAAGTCCAATGAGCTATCCACTACTTCTGTCATGCTGCTTCTCAATTCTGATCAGTGTTTTTTGATGAAAAGAAGAAAGAAAAAAGAAAGAAGGAAGGATAAAGACAGAGACAGAGAGGAAGGAAGGAAGGAAGGAAGGAAGGAAGGAAGGAAGGAAGGAAGGAAGGAAGAATGAGGAACCCATTTTTACAATTTAGCTTATGATTATGGTTCCCTTGACCATCATTTCTTTTTTGTAAAATAATGTTAAAATATTTCATAAGACTAGTGTAAAACTGTTCAATCTGATGGCACCATACCTAGAGACCCATGTAGATTCCAATGTCATGTGCATCAGTAATTGGAGTTTTTGTCTTATCTGCCTTGATTATCATTGTGCTTCCATTCCCAATAAACCATGCACCAGATTGCTAAAACAACTTAAATCTCAGCATGCAAAGAGGTTGCCAACTTTTCCTGACACAGAGTATGCATAAAAACTGAATCCGATATGGACTGGATTTCTGTTCACATTTTTAAAGGAAATCATTACATTTTAAAGCCATATTGAGCTTACTACACATGAACATTAAATGACTAACTAACTAAAAATATAGGGCCAGACACGAAAATTATCCCAGGACATTCAATTTCCCCAAAAATGTGTCTAAATAAAAGACTTTCAACTTGAAAAAGAAAACAAGGTCTTAAACATCCCTCCCAACCTTGGATACAATCTATTCACATGGACAAATAAATCATATGTGGCCATTTTTGCTTACTAAGGTTTCAATACAAAGTAAAATCAAGATATGAAAACAACATAAAATATTCATTGACTTCATTTGCCTTTCCTATGCTAAAAATGTTGAGAAGAGGAAGCGGAGCATAATGGATAGAGAGTAGGACTGAGGGGTCAAGAAACTTTTTTTTTTCCCTTCACTACTTGAGATTCATAAGGCAATACCAGCCACTCACAGAACACGAGATGGAAGAGAATTTAGAAGCCATTTCCATCCAACTGATTCTAAAACAAAAATTACCTCTCCAACCCAACCATTGTTTTGAAGACCTCCAGGGAGGAGACAGCCACTATCTCTCTTCCCTTTATCCCCAGGCCCTGAAATCTATGCCCCCTTTCTGTTTTGACCTATTTTTTTAATCTGACAAAAAGAGGAATAAGTCTAGCTCATAGAAGGACACCACAGCTCTTATAAAAATAAATAGAATTACAGATGTGAAATATGTGAACTTTAGGGGAGAGAGGCACTACCATAGATTAATGTAGCATCTATTCTCTAGGGAACAAAAGCTCATACCTTTAAGAATTCCAATTCAACTTCTTCTCTAGATAGGGGACCATAGCAACTATGTATTTTCAAGACCTCCGATTGCACACAGGGTGCTGTCATTCGCTCAATCATGCTTGCTGGAATATAGTCTTCAACCAAAAAAGAATATTTCCCCTGTGCCTATGGGCAACAAAATACATAGGGAAAACTTATGATTAAAATTTTTCAGAGCCCTAAACAGAGTAAAAATAAAACATTGGCTGAAAATCCCCTATTCCATTCAACAGGATGTCCTAAACCTAGCCAGTTTCCTAAGGGATGTAAGTAGAAATGTCTACATGGGCAGGTGCTAAGGGTCAGGTCAAAGCAAATAAGACGATTAATGGGCAAATGAGGGAGGACTAATAAAGGACACAGAAGCTGAATGTCTTCCCCCTTTATGAGGCAGAGTCAGGGAGATCCCAGTTCAAATTTATCTTCAGACACCTGCTAGCTGTATTAGTCCAGGCAAGTCACATAACCTCTGTTTATCTCAATTTCGTCAGCTGAAAATGGGAATAATAATACAACTTGCCTTGCACAGTTCTGTGTTTGCATAAGAAAGGGCTGGGGAAAAGGAAAGCGTGAACCTGTGATTCCATGGAGAGAACAAATTCCTGGGAGGAAAGACTTTTTTATTAATGAAGATGCACAAAAGTTCTGGAACTTATAATTTTAAGGTTGCCCAGGACGCTGAGTGCTAAGTTACTTGTCCAGGAGTTACAAATCTAGTATATGCCAGAGGCAATGGTCGAACCTAAGATTTTCTGACTCAAGGCTCCATGTAAGCCATGCTGCCTCTAGCTTTACACATAATGGGGTGGTAAATAAATGCTTGTTGGATAAATGAATGAATGTATATGAATATGAACAACTGGGCTCCTAGAGAGAATATTTGAAACAGGCAAACGAATCCCAGGCAGATATTTAGGGAGGTTGCAAGCCCACAAAGGGTCCAACTTCCATTCTAATAGCTCATTCTCATTCTAATGGTTTCCATAAAGGCACTGATGTGGTGGGCCTGTAGCCAGCCCATCTGTGCTGTGATCAGAAGAGCTGCTATAACTAAGCAGCAAACACTGGAAAGGCGCCACACTTGAAAAGGAGAGTAATAATAATAGTAATTGCTCACATTTCTATCACATTTGAGGGCTTACAAAGCACTTTCCTCCCCATTACAGCCCTGTGAGGTAGGTGACATTTTGTTATGGGTTTTTATGGACTTCATTTGTTATAGAATGTTAGGTTTGGAAAGACCCTCCACCAAATCAGATCAACAACTCTTGGGTAATTTACAGTCAATTAGGAAATGTATTAAGTGCGTTCAATGTGCCAGGCACTGTGCTAAATGCTAGGATACAAAGAAAACAAAATGGCAGTCCTTGCTCTCAATGAACCAATGGAGGGGGCAAGAGCAAACAACCATGTGCAAACAAGATAGATATGGGACAAATTGGAAGCAATCAACAGAGGGAAGGTACTATGGTTAAAGGAGACTACAAAAGGCTCCTTAGCACAATTCCTGGCACATAGTAGGCATTTAATAAATGTTTATTGATTGATTCTTGTAGGACTTTAGCTGGGACTTGAAGGAAGCCATGAAGGTGGAAACTGAAAGGGAAACGTTTCCCAGAGGCTAAATGACTTGCCCTCTTTCAGATAACTATGAAGTCTCAAAAGCATAATTCAAATACAGCTTTCCCCACTCTAAGTCCTATGCTCTTTGCATTAAACCATTTGGCCTCTTCAAAACTCTGGGCCACAGGGGCTCATCAGGAGCTGCTATTTAGTTTCTAGCCTGCATCCCAGATGACCACAGTTAAATGTGAAATGGCCAAGAGTTCCTGTCATCTGCTTTTCTGCAGCTTGTCTCCCCAGCCCCAGGGCGATCATAAACAAACCGCATCCAGTGAATCTCAGAGAGCTCTAACATCCGATGGTGCCCCAGTTGTTCAGACACAGGTAGGGCTGACCTAATTGCAACTGTCACTTGGGAGAGGTCAGATAAGAATTAGGTTAGAATTTAGTTTGCAATAATGGCAGTTGTGTTCTGCCTATCTCGTGATGGAGATCGCTGAAAAATAAATAATACATGGATGGTCCCGCAAAGTGCTTTGGTAAAGGAAGGATCCAAACAGATGAGGTCACACAGATCCATCAGAGCTCTAACTGTGTGATATAATGGAAAGGCTCTGGATCGAGAATAAGATAACCTGGGTTCAAATTCACGCTTTGCAACTTGCTGCCTGTAAGACCTCTGACAAGTCACTTCTGCTCTCTTGGGTCTCAGTTTGTCTGCAAAATGAAAAAGATGGGACTTGATCAGGGATTCTAAGCATTTTTGTGTATTGTGGACCCCTTTGGGAATACAGAAGAATCTATGAACCTGCTCTAAGAATATTATTTTTAAATATATAAATAAAATGCTTAGGATTACCGAAAAAATCAATTATTTTGAAATATATGGTTCAAAATCTTTTTTTAAAGTAACTTCACAGGACCCAGGCTTAAGGACATCTAGACAAGATCATCTTTAAAATCCCCTTCATGTCTTCCTAATCTATGATCCCAAGCAGAATCCCAGGTGGAATCTCTATCATAGACTATCATGTTTTCACATTTCTAGTAATCTATTCCACAACCATGTCAAGATCCAGGCCAGTGCTGCATACTCAGGAAACACTTGGAAATGCTTGCAAAATGAATGCATGAATAAACATAGAATGATTGGCCGTGCCTCTGGACTATAGTTCCCAAATTCCACTTGTAAGGCTAATGCACCAAGCTGTAATAACATCTCATCGCTGCAGTATATACGCTCCTCCAGAATGTCTTTCCGGAGCTGGAGATAAAATTGATGTCTTGTAAGACTGTGGCTAAAAAAACAAAGAGAGAAGGGTAAATAAAATTACCAGATACCAGCAGGAGGCAGAGGAAGATGAAAAAGCTGGTGTATGAAGGATGTGATTTTAATTGTTTAAGAACTCCCAGCTGAGAAAATTTTCCCAACCAGTACAAGCTGGCACCTTATCTCTACAATTTATAGTCCTAGAGAGTTGCTTAGAACACTAAAAGGGGAAATGATTTACCCAGGGTTACAAAGCCAGTGTGTGTCAGAGATAAGTTTTGAACCCAGATCTTTCTAGCTCTAAGCCCATCTCTCTGTTGCTACACTGCGACTGGCATAGGAGGACAATTTAAAAGAATCAGCCTCTTCCATCTAAAAAAGATGAACACTGTGAAAGAAAACATGATCAAAGTGTACATATTCAATTCATTTCAACTTTTACTTTAATAATGTCTTAAATCTGTGATTGCCTCTTGTGAAATACTTTCTCCCTGGTCAAAAAAAAAAAAATCTTTTCTACCTTTAGAATGTACCACTCCTCCTCCTATTGGTCTTTTAGAATCCTACTCTTCCTTCAGGTTTCAGGTCAGGTACCATTCCCACTAAGGAGCATTTCCTAATTTCCCCAGTTGCTAGTGCTATGCCCCAAGTCAAATTTCTTTGTACCATGTTTAATTGCCTATATTGGATTAAAGACACAGGTGCTTATGATCAACTATCAAAGGAACAAGCAAGAAGTCTACAATACTCACTGGATAAGGTGAAAGTGATTGACAAAGAATTTTATCCTCAGATAAAGTGTGAAGTTAATGATGGTGGTTTTCTTCTTAGATCTGTCATTCCAGCCTTCTGGTGCTATTTCACACAATTTTGTTTCATCATCCAAGAAAAAGAATTCTTTACCTAAAATGGAAGCACTTGGTGGTTTGAGGTTGCTAGATGGCATAGTAAATAAAGATTTGGAATTGGAAATTGGACCTGAATTAAAATCCTGCCTCAGACATTTAATAGTGGCTCTGGACAAACTGCTTAACTTCTTTCAGTCTAAATTATCATCAGTAAAATAATAGCACTTATCACGCAGGACTGTTGTAAAAGATCAAAAGATAGAATAGATGTAAAAAGATTCTAAATTTTTTAGTGCTATATAAATGTTAGCTATTATTATTGTATGGAGAGAAGTGATTATCAGAAAGAATACATTACACCAAACTCCTAGTTAATAGGAAGGGCTCAACTTAAACACATACAATTTCTAGGAAGTCAATCCCATCAATGTTTGGCCTTGTCCAAACTGCTATATTAGGAATTAACAGCTGTGTGGGGGAATCCACATTTCTAAGAAAAATGAAGAAAGGAAGGAAGAAAGGAAAGAAGGGAGGAAGGGAGGGAAGAAGGAAGGAAAGAAGGAAAGAAGGAAGGAAAGAAGGAAAGAAGGAAGGAAAGAAGGAAAGAAGAAAGGAAAGAAAGAAAAAAGGAAGGAAGGAAAGAAAAGAGGAAGAGGGAGGAATTTGTTAAGTACTTCAATATATCTCAAATGAGATATTTGTAAAGAGAGATGTAGATAAGGAGAAAAGAGGCCAGAGAAGAGTAATATAATTGTTTTTTTTTTAATTTTGTATCTTTGCCTAGCTCCCTAAAACAGATTCAGGCTTAGTATAAGTATAAAAACACAGAATTTTGACTTCTATGTTGGATAGAGGTAGGCAAAAGAGGATCAATGCTGTTGCTGATAGCAATGCATAATAAAAGGAAAAAGAATTTCCTAATAATTTGGGAAATTCAAAACTAAAAACTGCTGCATTAGGAGGTTGTGAGGACTGAAGATATTCAAAGGCTAGATGACCACTTACATGAGAATTTTTACAGAAGATTAATCCATCAGATATGAGATTGGACCAGATAACCTTTAAGGTTCCTTGCAATGCCAAGATTCTATGATGCTATGAAAGGGAGACAAGTATGGAAGGAACTAGTAAGTGATATCAGACTTCTAGATATTCTTCATATCCATTAATGAATAGCTAGAAGGAAAACAAAGTAGATTTAAACAAGCTTGAAAATTTCTTGGTCGTTTGTATCAAGATGGTTTCCTGAACTTGACAGAGGTTGCCCATCTTTTTACACCCACTCTAGCAAAAAAAACGGATCACAAGAGAGAGAATAACTATCAAGAAACCTAGTGAGATACTACAGCAAGTTATTTCTTCCAGCCAAGACCCACACAAAATATCAGTTGTTCCTCTCCTGCAAAGCTACCTCCAGTACAGATTAATCTCCCAGGGTGAACAGAGATGACCAGGGAAACATGTAGTCTTCAATGCTTTTGTGGTCAGAAACATCAAGAGTGAAGGGGTAGCCTAAAAGCCCAAGCCAGAAATCATCAATGTGGTCAGAAAGCCACCTGGTAAGAACCTTGAAAGCCCCAGGGAGTAGCGATAGATAGGGACCATCAGCATATGGAATAGTGTACCAATTCTCAGACTCAAATAGTCAAGGTCCAGAACCAACATCCCTTAACCAGAGACACCAGAGAGAACTCTAATGATCTAAGCTTTTGAACCTCAAAGATCCAGTGAGGCAAATCCTGGAAAATGAAGTAACCATGAAAAGCCAATGTATGATGAAATAAGGCCAGTCACATCATCCAAGAATACAACAAGGGAGAGTGCTTAACCATGATGCAAAACCCCAGTTCAGGAATTAAAGCTGTAGAGTTGAATGAATCAAAGAAAATACTACCTAGTGTCAAAATTACTGCAAATCTAACCCTATAACAACTGAAAGATGAAATTCAAAGGGGAAAAGTGAAGTTTCCATATCTAGAAAATTAAAAGAGGAAAAAATGAAATAAAAGCTCTTGAGGAAACTATTGGAAGGAGAACGAGTAACTTAGGAGGAAGGGTGGGGGGTAAAGGTACCAAAAAATGGAATCCCTGAAAACTAGAATAGATGAAACAGAAATCGATGATTCCATGAAACAGCAAAAAAAAATTAGAACAAAATCAAAAGATTAAAAATAAGAGAGTATATAAAAAGTGATTAGGAAAATTGGTTAAGGAGAAATAATTTAAGAGTCATCAGAATTCCTGAAAATCATATTTTAAAAAATAATCTTGAATACTGTATTTTAATAAATCATAATGGAAAACTCTCCAGACGTATTAGAACCAGAGGAAAAAGTAGAAATAAAAAGAAAACAAAAAGGAGAAGTTGTGTAATGTCATAGCAATGGGAATACCAGAAAAGAGGGCCATTGAAACATTTTTTAAATGCACAAAAGAAAATGGAAAGAAGTTCAAAAGGAAGCATAGTCAAACAGGACAGTTTTAAAAGTAACGTATAGAATCTATTACATATCCTTGAGGAAATGGTGGGAAATTGAGGTTCACAGTTTCATAAGTAATCTTTTTTCTGTGTTCTACTGTTCTACTGAAATGCTCTTTTTTCTTTTAGTGCAAAAATTCAGAATTAAAACAATTCATTATAAATAAAAACTCCTCATAGCAAGAGTCTTAGGATACAGAAAAAGTCCCTGAGGAGGAAGCTGCCAAGTCTCCTTCTCTAGAAATATTCAAAATAATCTAATCACATTGTGAAGGACCTAGAATATCTTTAGTCAATTCAACTGAACAAAATTATTTATCACCCATGTACCATGCACTTTGCTAAAGGCTAGAACTTTGAGGACAAAAAGAAAAAAAACCATCCCTGCCTTCAAGGACCTTATGTTCAACTCTCCTTGAATCCTGTATTTATAGTTAGATGGGAATTTTCAGCTTCTCCAGCTTCCAAATCCCACAATGTAGGTAGCCCTGAGCCTTGCCCTGAAATAACTATCCTATTCCATAGTCAGGGAAGGATTAACACTTCATTATAACACTTACATCATGGCTCTCACACAAAGAACCTGACACTTGAAAATACTGACCCCATTTTTTTGTAATGGGAAAAGTGAGCTATAGAGATTTTTAAGTGAATTTCCAGTGACACATCAAATCAGAAAGAATAAAATCCAGCCAACCAGAATCTTGGTCACCTATATATCCTGCTGAATCTATCACCAGTTGGCTTCTGCTAAGAAGGAGGCTGTTCTTTCTTTTTCAAAATGAACTTTTTAAATTTTCATCTTTTTAAAACTTATGGTACGGTGGACACTTACCTTTCTGGAAAGCTAAGCCAAAGTAGAAGTGTTCAGTTAGGTTGGCGTAGGTACTAACTAAATTAAAGACATCTCGTGCCTTGGACTTGATGTCACATTTCACCTCTAAACACTGTCCATTCAGCAGAACCACATAGAGTTCTCTTTGAGACAAATACAATTTCCCCTTTTTTGTCTGTAAAGAGAAGGAAAATATAATACATAAATGCCAGGTCCCTGTCAGTGGGGCATATCTCTCTATAACATATTCTAATTTGCAGTGTGGGCTCTATTTCCACAGAGGTGCAATAAAGACAGTTCCAATGGGAGTCTTCCCCCTGCAGAAATCCCCATTAAAATCCTCAGTGTATCTTCCCTGTCCATCTCCCTGTTGAGGCTTTCAAGGGACCATCATCAATTATTCATTGCACTTTCAATGTTGTCAATCAATCTAATGCTGCTCACTGAGGTTCACAACTTGGAGATAATGATAATGAATTCCATTCTACCCAGCTACCATCTCAACCCAGCTCTCCCCAACATGAAGAATCCATGAATAGTCATGGGAAAGAGATAAGGGGATTAATTAGAATCTCGAAATTGCACAGCACAAACTCAATGTCATTTATCAGCAGGTGAAAGATTTATTATGAAACTATTTCTGATTTCTTGAGCTTCCCTCTCCTCAGGTTGTGAACACAGGGTGGCGTAAAAAGCTGGGAGTAAGCAGTCTAGACTACAGCCCAAACCATCTTCCTGGGCAAATTGGCCTCCAGCAGAGCAGAGAAGACAAAAGCAGACATATACTCAACAAGGAAATACAGAAACAATAGATAGATGAGACATAGAAGTCAATCCGTTGAAATAAATGGCATGACGGCATATTGAATAGAAATCACTGGACCAGAAATAAAGAAGACCTGGATTCAAATCTCCTCACTGACTTCACTAGTTCTGTGTCATTGATAAGTCATTTATATATTCTAAGCCTCAGTTTCTTCATTAGTAAAATGGAAATGATAAAAACTATGGTATCTAACTTATAGGGTTGTTGTGAAGTACAAATGACAGATTAGGCTTAATAAAGCAGAGATTTATTTGGTGTTTATTAAGTTCAAAACAAAAATAAAATTTTAAACTATGAAATGTCAGTTTGAGGGAGCCATCAGGGAAACCAGAAAGGGCTCTACTCTTAACCTCATGAAAATAACTTTCATTTTTCTTTGTCAATACCCAAAACTCCCTTAACCAAAGAACTGCTGATTCACTCTGCAAATAGAAGAAACTAGTCAATCAACACATATATGAAGGCATTTCCTGTGTCGGGCACCAAAGACACAAACTTTCAAAATAAAACAATCTCTACTCTCAAGAAATATACATCCTACTATTGTGCTATAAGGAATAATGAATCGATGGGTTTCTATAAAAACTGGAACAACCTACATGAACTGATGCAGAGTGAAATAAGCAGAACCAGGAGTACATTAGACACAGTAACTGAAACATCAAATGTGATTGACTTTGTTACTAAAAGCAATGCAATGATCCAGGACAATTCTGAGGGACTTATAAGAAAGAACACTATCCACATCTAGAAAAAGAAATGTGGAAGTAGAAATCCAGAGGAAAACATGTGATTTATCACTTGTTAATATGGGTGTATGATTTTTGGATTTTGGTTTTTAAAAGATTACTCTATTACAAAAATAAAGAATATGGGGGAAAAAAGAAATGTACATCCTATCAGAAGAATGTGAATATACTTGAAAGGTAGAGAGGGGATTTAAATTTTTGAGAGGAGCAGCTAAGTAGCAGAGTAGATATAGCACCAGACCTGAAGTCAAGGAGGAATTGAGTTCAAATCTGGCCTCAAACATTTCCTTTAGGGAAAAATAACTTATCTTCTGTTTTAGAATCAAAACTGTGTATTGGTTCCAAGGCAGATAAGTGGTAAAGGCTAAGCAATGGGTGTTAAGTGACTTGCCCAGCTTCACACAGCTATGAGGTGTCTGAGGACAGATTTGAACCCAATAACTCCCATCTCTAGACCTAGATCTCAATCTTCATTAGGCATTTCATCCACAGAAAAAAAAATCTACGGTTCATCACAAAGAAATGCCACCAAAGGAAATATTCCCAAGGATCCCCAAACTACTGTTATAATATCACCCTGCCTTTGTGAGAGATCCCTTCCATTTTTCTCCTTCACTGTTAATCACACTGTTCTTCACATAGAAAAAGGATGGCGACTTGGCAAGCCATCACCATTGGCTCTGGGCTGCAGCAACCTTTTCCTTTATGGTTTGTGGCTATTTACTATCCCTGCATATGTGGGATCTGTCTGCATTAACCCCACTTCTGCTACGGAGCTAAACAATCCAAAAATATAAATCTCATCAAAATCACTGACTCTGGGACTTTGGGAATATGACCACATACTCTACCTCATCCTGAAAGCCCAGAAAACCAGCTTGCCACCATAACAGAGAGATGGAAAATTCAAAGGTCATGTCAAAGGTAGTAAATTCAACCAGAGAGTTTTTTGTTCAAGAAAAAAAAAAAGAGGCTAGTATCACTCTGGGAGCCTCCCAGCTAGCGTCAAGAAGGTCTAGCCTTTAGGTCAACAGAAGGGCTCTGTGCCACAGAAGAGACAATAAAACTGAATCAATTTATCAGCTTTTCTCCCATCAGTCTTCCAGCTCCAGTTGCGATCATGTTTTGAAAATGTGCTATTTAAGTTGAGATTTGAGCCTCCAAAGCTCTGCACTCAGCCAGAGTTCTGGCTTATGTCAACCTGACAGCAATGCAGGAATGACAGCTAGTGATTCAGCAGGCCAGATATGAAAGGAATAAATATGAAATTCTCCCTCTTCAAGATGGGTATAGAACTCTAACTAGCACATGATGAATGGGGCTTTGTTCAAGGTACCAACATCCAAGAGGGCATGGTTTCGAAACCTCACTATGGAGATTGGTGTATTTCTTCATCATGACTGCATTTTGTGGTTTTCTGCCAACCTAAATCACATTTAAACATATGTATATATATATATATATATATATATATATATATATATATCTCCCTAGNATCAATTTATCAGCTTTTCTCCCATCAGTCTTCCAGCTCCAGTTGCGATCATGTTTTGAAAATGTGCTATTTAAGTTGAGATTTGAGCCTCCAAAGCTCTGCACTCAGCCAGAGTTCTGGCTTATGTCAACCTGACAGCAATGCAGGAATGACAGCTAGTGATTCAGTGGGCCAGATATGAAAGGAATAAATATGAAATTCTCCCTCTTCAAGATGGGTATAGAACTCTAACTAGCACATGATGAATGGGGCTTTGTTCAAGGTACCAACATCCAAGAGGGCATGGTTTCGAAACCTCACTATGGAGATTGGTGTATTTCTTCATCATGACTGCATTTTGTGGTTTTCTGCCAACCTAAATCACATTTAAACATATATATATCCCTAGGTTCCATGATTATGGCATCTTTCTTGGTGGGCTTACCTTCAAACCCACACATCCCCAGCCTTGGCAAGGGGTTTGGTTGGGTTCCCTGTCTCTGACCATAAATAAATTTCTAATTAGACTCTTTTCTACAGCACTGCCCCCCGTGAAAAGTCCCCACTTTTTAAAATAATAATAATAACAAAAATAAATAGCTCTTTAAGGTTTGGAAGGCACTTTATATATATTATCAAATTTGATCCTCGCCACAACCCTGTGGAAAAGATACTATCATTATCCCCATTTTACAGTTGAATATATTGAGCAAATAGAGATTAAATGACTTGCCAGGATAACAGAGCTAGCAAGTGTTTGAGGCTGGATTGAAACTAAAGTCTCCCTAACTCGGAGTCCAACACTCCGTGCTATGCCACCTATGCCCTGTGAGGAATCTTTTAGCTTTGTTTCTGGCTATGTAAAATGTTCCTTGGAGCCCCAGGGAAGAGAGCAATCTTCCACATCCCATTCAGGAACCATCAGCCACAGTTCTGACTCTTATATATAGTAGAGTGAATAAAGGAATTTATTGTCCCCATTCTTATCCTCCACTCAAGTCATAAATGAGGGCAATAGTTACCACAATGGATCCAGGCAGTTGTAAGGTCACTGGTATTTCTCTGGTCAACTGAATAAACTCTGGTCTTAAGATCTAGGAAAAAATAATTCAGTGTTAAAGTAAATAGGAATACTTTAGTCCCCTTTTGGGTCAAGCCTCCCCTGAATCTGTGTTACCTTAATCATGCTAGCCTCCCCTTCCTTATAGAGAAAGGAAAGATGGATTCAGGAGGGAAAAATTCAGAGCTTTGTCAAATTCCAAAGCACGAAAGGACAAAGGCCATTTAACCAACTGCACTAAAATCATCCCTCTGTTAGATATTTCGGTAAAGCTAGCTTAGCAAAGCACTGAGGCCTTAAGAGATAATCCCACCTTCCACACTTAATATCTCTTTAAATTATAAGCAAGTCCCTTAACTTCATAGATCCTCAGTATCTGCACCTATAAAATGGATATAATAGGCATACTGTCTACCTCACAAAATTATTGCAAGACTCAAATGAGATAATTAGGTAAGCTGCTTTGTAAACATTGAATATCTTTATAATTACCAGTTATTACTCATTCAGATTTGAAATGACTCAATTAAGTTATTAAAAAATTTTTAGAGAAAAGTGGGTGGGGATCCATTGACAAATCCTTATTGGTCCATTGGCCAACCAATAGGCATTGGTTGAATGTCTACTATGTATCCATCACTAGGCTGAATGCTGTGGTCCAATCTCACCAGAGAGGTGAGAGGTCCAATATCATGTAGCTAGTAAATGTTGGAATCTTTGGATAATAAAATCTTTGGACTTTATAATAATGATAGCTGATTTTGGTTTATACCAATGGTGTCAAATTCAAGTAAAAATGGATGCCACTAATCTGTATATACAGATCACTGCAGGTCATATATTGACTTAGTTTCAAAATGTCATATTGTCTATATTTTATTGTATTTTTATTCATTTTGTCAAATATTTCTCAATAAAAATTTAATCTGGTTTAGTCTGCATTCAAGAATGTTGCGGATCTCATGCAGCCAGCAGGCTACTTGTTTGACATCTTTGGTTTACACTTTGGGAAACATTTTATATACTCTCATCCGAACCTCAAAATATTAAGCCCTCTGAAATAAGACAGATATCTACATCTTACAGATGAGAAAATTAGGCTTCTAAGGAGGACAGATGGCATGTCTTGGGTGATATAGCCCTTATGTATCATTGTGTCAAGACTGTATTCAAAGTCAAAACTTCCTGATTTTAAATCTAACACTTTATCTACTGTATAAAACTACCTTCCCTCAAGGTTACTGGCTGTTACTCCTCCCCAGACTTTTCATGGTGTAGAAAATGTTCTAGTCTGAGCTCTTCTGCTTATTAGCTGCATTCCTTTCAACAAGTTACTTCTCTGCTTTGGGCTCCATTTTTCTCAACTATAAAATTGAGGGGGTTGAGCCAATTAATTCCAAAGTCACTTCTAGAACTAACTTTCTATGATTCTATAATCTATGTAGCAAAAACATGGAAAGCCATAAATTCTAATTTCACAGCCAGCAAGGATCTAAATGAATAGTGGTAAGCCAAACCAAATAAATCATGAATGATGAGCTAGCCTCAGGCAAAGAAGCAAAGAAGGCTCATTTCAGAGAAATGGACATTAATGCCATCACCCACTTACCCTAAGTTGTTAAAAGCATGGAAAATGTGCCTCTATCTTTCCATTGCCATTGGCCAAGCTCAGTTTGCTAACTTCTTAGGAGTTTGAAAAACTTTGTTCTCTCTTTGACTAAATGAATTAGTCTTCCCATAACTTCTTTCCCACTGTTTGGAATTCTTCCTCAGGTCTATATATGCATTATTTTAACATTACCTGTTCTTTTTGTAGTAAACACCTCTGGGAAGAAACCACTGAGGAGGATCTCTTAGGTGTTACAGAGAAGGTAGATTCTAAGCTGAGCTTGCTATCTTGCTGGATTCCCTGGGGAACTTCATCCTTAATCATACTAGCCGACCTAGAAACAAGATATCAGAGTTTAAAAACCATTTATTTTGTGGGCGAGAAACTACTAAGATTAGAGGTCCTTTCTTAACAATCTTGAAACTTGAAAGCATCCAAGACCACAAGTTATTGACTGTTCAGGAGGATATGTGGTTATTGATTGCACACACAATATAAACTCAGCTCACTGGTAAAGGGAGAGAAAATGTCAAGGAAGTATCAAGCAATTTAGGAAGTTCCCTGTGGTTGCTGCTTGATGCTAGCAGTTAGGATAGAAATAAGGAAGATCCTATTCATATGTTATGATGAATAATCATGACAGAAAGATAAGAGAGGACAAAACTATGATTTTCATGGAGGACTTCATATATGAATGTTAATTACAATAAGCAGGGATTGTAACTCATTAATTTTATTCCATAATGAGCACAGGAAGACATGGCAATATGAGTAAAGCACACTAAAAACAGGAATTAAGAAATCAACTTCACCCATCCATTTCCTAATTAGCATCTGAAGCAATTGTCTTATCTTGAATTTTCTAATTATATTGGGATTGAACTTTATTTGCCAAAGATCAACAGAAAACATCCTGAATGCCTTGGACCACACATCCATATATATAATCCACCAATTTACACCTCTAAAAATCCTGGATTAATTAAATTTTAGGAGGAATGATTGTTTCTTTTTAGGTGTCCTAATTTACAAAGGACATTAATAAATTAGAGAATATCCAAAGGAAGTCAACCAAGATAGTAAAGGGTTCCCAACCTATGTTACATGAGGATCAATTGAAGAAACTGAAGATATTTCCCCATGAGAAGACTCAGAGGAGACATAATCACTGACCTTAGAGGTCTGAAAAGCTGTAATGAAAAAGAAATATTAGATGTGTCTTGTTTAGCCTTTGATGGCAGAATCAGGAGAAACAGATAGAAGTTGCAAACAAGCCAATTTAGGCATGATGTCAAAAAATATAACCAGACCATTGAAAAAGTGGGATGATCTGTGTTGTAAAGTGGAGTACCTCAATGAAGTCTTCAAGCAGAGACTTGTATTATCTGGTACTGTTGTGGGGATTATTTTTCAAGCATAGATTGGAGCACTTGGATGGTGAGGTCCTTTCCAATTCTCAAGTTCTATAATTCAGACTCATGACAGTGAATTTAGACATAGTCAGTTTCTCCACAGCAGCCCTATCTTCATTTAACAATAAGTCTCTCAGAGAACTTGGGGCTGGAGCTCTACTTTGTGATAATCATAGCTGTCTCGTAAAAAAGGCATGAAGTTTTGTCCACTTGGCAACTTACCCACTGAGGAAGAACTTGGAGTTTTCGTGTGCTGAAGCATTCAGCTGGAATTCCCACGAGCTCAGTTGTAATGTATTTCTCTCTAAAGTCAACAAAACAGTAAAGATTAGAAGGCAGAGACAATTACTACCAAACTCTCATTTGACACAGAGTAGGGAAATTGGATGTATGAAAACATGACATTTTCCTAACTAACAAAAATCCACAGGCTTAGCCAAGAGGACATCATAGATTCCTAATCTTGTGAAGGATGTTCCTGAGGTTGTTGAATCACAGAAACTCTTTTTTTCCAGTATTTTTTTCCCCAATTACATGTAAAGACAAGTTTTAACATTAGCTTTCTAAACTTTTTGATTTCAAATTCTCTTTCTTCCTCCCTCCCCACCCCCTTCTGAGATGGTAAGCAATTTGATATAAATTATACATATATTATCATGCAAAACATATTTCCATATTGACCATATTGTAGAAAAAGGCACATATCCCCCCCCAAAAGCCAATAAAGAAAATAAAATTTAAAAAGTACGCTTTGATCTACATTCAGACTCCATCAACTGGACATAGATAGCATTTTTCACCCTAAGTTCTTCAGAATTCTTTTGAATCATTGTATTGCTGAGAATAGTTGTCATACTGATCATTCTTACAATATTGCTGTTAATATGTGTAATGTTTTCCTGGTTCTGCTCACTTCACTTTTGAATCAGTTCATGCAAGTATTTCTAGGTTTTAATCACCGAAACTCCTCAGAGAAATTTGAACCACTGCCACGTAGGGGTTAGCCTAGGGTTTATGAATTTATATATAATTTCAATATAATTGGTTTTCTTTATAACCTTATTATTTTGCTTTGCTCTTTTATAAAATATTATTCTGAGGTGTTTTCACCAGAATGCCAAAGATGTACACAACACAAAAATTTAAGAATTTCTTCACCACAGTAATTCTAAAGTAGCTCTTCTTTTTTTCCTTCACTGATATGTCATCAAATATTTCTAGATCTAGAGAGAGGTCTCTTCAAGATGACTATGAGCTTCCTAGTATTATTCTTTTCCTGGGGAACTTTAACAAGATGTAAGGCAAGACCAGAAAAATCCAATACTAGATATTCTTGGGGAAGAGAACTTTAAAGGTTTTTCAGGAAAAAAATTGAAATTATTGGTAAATAAGACACCAAAATGTCTAAAATATCAAATTTCCTAGCACTTTCTCTTTTCTTAATGAGTGCCAGAAATGAGTGAATTCCTAAAATTTTCCACTGCTGAAATGAATTTACTTAAGAAAACTAGTGGATGAAAGTCACATGTAAGAACATTTCAGCTCAATGAAAATCCAAACTTTCTGTGCATTAACGATGGTAGAGACTGCCTCATTAGATAGTGATAAAAGGTTGAATTAGGTGACCTCTAAAAGTTGCCTCCAAAATCTCAAATTATACATCTATTTTCTTTAAAACATTATGGAGAATTGCACATTGGCTTTTGGGAGAGGGGTGGGAGGAGAGGAGGGGAAGAATATGAATCATGTAACCATGGAAAATTTTTCATAATTAATCAATAAAATAAAAATAAATAAAAAAACATTATGGAGGGAGCCAGCTGATAGGCAGGAGGTGAGTAGAAAGAAGTGGACAAATATAAGAGATGTTATGAATATCAGCATCAGTGAATTAAAGAATATTGACCCTTCCCCTCCTTTAAGACTTTCTTTATATTTTTTGTTTTGTTTTGATTCATTTGGTTGTCTCACCAATTGGTTCTGAAATGGGGAAAAAAGTGAATTTTTTAAACCTGAAATTGATACTAAAGCATAAGTGGACAGGAGGTTAAAGAAAGTGTAAGATGTCACCTCATTCACACAGTCAGGGAAGCCTGCCTGCATAAAGTGAATTGTGAACAGGATCTTGATTTAAAGATGACAGGAGGCCCTACCAGCCCTATGAATCAGCCGAGGTTCTGTCCAGTATCTAGTGCGTACTGTCAGTGCTCTAAATTCTGTAAAGGGAATAAATAATCCTATCTCTTGATTTCCCAGAAATTATTTCCCCCCTGGTGTTTGAATCTCTACTGAATATGTGGAGCTAACAGGTAATAATAATAATAACTCAGATTTATCTAGCATTTTATAGCCATTTCTAAAAGATTACCTCTATCTCCTGCTGTTTTTCTCAGGAATCTGAGTACTATTCACTATTTTGTGTTAATGGTTTTGGGGTGAGTGATGTTTCAATTCATCAGTGAATCAGGTAAGCCCTCCTTTCAGAGGATAACAATCGAGAGCCATGGACCTTGTTCACACACAACCCAGTTTTCGAATTTCCCTTTCTTGCATCCTCTACCAGGCAGAATCAAGGATGTTGTCTCAATTTTGGTCACTGCTTCTGATTAACAGTATTTCATTGTTCAGGAGAATCCTATGTCATCAACCAGAATATAAAAGCATAGTCCATTAGCCTAAAAAATTTGAAGCATTCCCTTTGCCTCAGCCACATGGACAATGGTCCTTGCACCCTTCTTAACACAATGAGACTAGTGTGTGTTTGGCCAAATTATAAAATAAATAGGATCCACCTTAATACAATTGCACATCATGTCTGGTTCTCATTTTTCTAAGAATAGGGAAGGGAAAGAAAAAACAGAAAGGGAGAAGGGAAAGAAGGGACAGATAAAAGAAGACTAGAGAGGTACTCTGGTGCCAAAAGAAACTTTGCCAAATACAATAAGGCTGTGATGGTAAATTTTTAAAATACTTTTATTAACTTGAAGAGCAGAGTTAAAAAAGGAATTAAATCTGCAAAATAATTTCTACTTCTGGCTGCAACAAAAGCTATGAATTGATTTCTCCTTTTAACACATTAATGTTCCACTAACATGCTCCTATGTGTCTTCATGTCATGGACATAATTCTGAGTTTTTTCAGATTATGCCAGGAAATTACAAACTCTAAAAGATCCTACCAACTCAAAAAAGCTTTTAGCATGGGCCTGGTAATAGTCAGAGAGCAATTGCTGTCCAGGTACCAATCTGGCAAAATTTAGAAATCTTCACTGAAAGGCTGATCATTAAGTATTTTTTAAAATTATGATAATACTTGAAAAACTTCAACTAAAACTTAAAAGCATTTTGATCAGCTATATAGTGCCTACAACTATGAATACACCGGCCTCAGACACTTCCCAGCTGTGTGACCCTGGGCAAGTCACTTGACCCCCATTGCCTACCCTTACCACTCTTTTGCTTTGGAGCCAATACACAGTATTGAGTCCAAGATGGAAGGTAAGGGTTTAAAAAAATCATTATTCTGAAAAGGGGTCCATAAGCTACAGCAGAATGCCAAAGGAGTCCACCATAAAATAAAAATTAAGCATCCCTGTTCTAGGGAAAAACAATATGTAGGCAGAAACATAAATGCAAAGTTTACCCAAAAATAAATAAATTAAATAAATAAATAATGGAGTGAGTGAGACAGAGGGCTAGCAAGGGGTTACTCAGTTGAAGGCCTATTGTATGAGGTAGCCCATAAGTTGAGAGTTTAAATGGAGATCTAAGAGGCATAGAGAATGAAAGATAGCATTCCAGGCATGAGAGACTGTCATGAAGGTAGGAGATGGAAAGAACAGGCAATAGAAAAGAAGTGAATGTGTCTGGAGTATAAAATAAGTCAAGAAGAGGAATAGGTGATCAGCCTAAAAGTGTCTTGTCTTGTAGGTGGTCCTTTAACTAAATAAAAACATTTTAAATTAATTTTTGTTCTGAATCCAGCTTTTCTCAGTGTCCAAGAAGCACTTAGCTCCCAACTTATTGGTGGAAAGGTCAGCCAACCTGGGAACTGGCCTGTACAAATGATCCTGAAGATTTGTACACATGCCATTTTATGTGTTTCTTTTCTACCCTAAGAGTGACACTAATTTTTTTTTTGCATTATTTGTAGGAAATAGAAATGGAAGTAGTTTAGTACTTTGACCTAAGAAATGCTCAAAAAATGTACCTGGATCCAAAGTCTGTTGAGTGGATGGCAGTGAGAGTTCACTTTGTTTCTGATGTAGTCTTCTCCTTATCATGTCACTTCTATTCTGTTGCACAAATTTCCTTTCTTCAACAACAATCTGTTCCATCTAGGATCAATTGCATTGCAAATTAATGTTCACAGTCCAGAGACTATAGCCTGAGCTGTCAAACTAAATTTGTGCAAGTTTCTCTGTTCCCTGCATTAAGGGCAGAACAATTAATGCCTTTAGCAAGGTTTGCTCGCCCGACTTCTTAAACCAAAGTGGTTTTAAAATACACAAGTCTTCTAGGTAATTATCACTAATGCATTCCTTATAGAAGAGGAATTACATTTGTAATCAACTTTGTCTCTTGGTTCTTGATACTTAGTTTGACTTATTAGAAACAGATTAAATAACTGATGGAGAGTCCAGTGAGCTCCATATGTCATGCTCTTCATTTCTAGACTAAACTGAAATAAACATTGAGTGATGGGCAAGCAGAGACCCAAGGAAATCCAAGTATATTTTACAGTTCCATAAATAAAATGGCATAGGTCACAGAATTATCCATCACTGGTTATATCAATACACATAGTAATTTTGTATTACTTTATTTTAGGTAAGGAGTCTACTTTCTACTCTTTGAGGCCAGGAAGGTGTAAGAAATAAACTAGGGCTGGGGGTTCACAAAATCCTTTCTTCATATTACTCAGTTCCCACTGCAGATTCCCTAAGAATATTCTCAAACAATTGCCCTTGGGGCAGCCACAGTCAGGTTCCCAGCTTCTGTAAGTCAACGGAAGAAAGGAAGAGAAGAGAAGGGAAGAAAAGGGAAGCTGTATAAACACCCATAGCAAATCTCTTACCCTCTCTCGGCCTGTTTCCCCATCTTTAAAATTAAAGAGTTAAGTATGATAATATCTAGAGTCCCTCTCAGTTCAAAATCTTGGATCCTATGCTCCTGGCCAATCCAAATTCATAGAATTCTGGGTCTGAAAGAGTACTGGATTCCAAGATTGCAAAAAAGGAGTACCAAGAGCATCACTACATACCCCAAGCTTTCCTCCTTTCTTGGTCCAGCCTATATTTCATTGCCACTAAGGAAAGCAGTTACTAAATTTAATAAACTCTACTTCTTCTAAACTGCCAGTGCACTGTGTAAATATTAAGCAGTAGATAAATTCAATCCCAGAAGCAAAATCATTTCAGTAGAGAGTGAAGTATTTCTTCTCTTTGATAGACAATTAAGTACTGTGAAAGTAAAAACTGTAATATTAAAGTCTCTGATTAAAAAAATACTATGCTGTGTCTCTTTCCTCTCAGTGGAGAGGTGGGGGATTGTAGATGGGAAAAAATAGAATTCTATTATCAGAAGCAATTGCCTTATTGGTTGGTTTTGTCAAAATATTTTTCTTTGATGCTTTGAAGCTATAGTGGGGAGGGTTGGCAAGTTTACATCATAGTGATAAAATAGAAGACCATAAATTCAGAATGATTTAAAGCTGGAAAGGATATTAGAGGTTATTGAGACTAACCTCATTATTTTACAAATGAATAATCTGAAATTCACAAAGGCAACTTGCCAAGGATCATACATATAGTGTTTTGGGCTGGATCTGAACCCAGATCTTCCCAACAGTGTTGTCCACTGTCACGTGGTATATAATACATTTTTTTAAAGCTGTGCTAATAGGAAGGGAAAAATAAATTGAGGAAAATTAAGGAGATCAAGCATTAACAAACATGGGATCTAGCCAAGACTCATAGAATTTAATAGTTGGAAAGGTGCTCAAAATCCATCCATGCCAATTTGTCCCTAAATAAGAAGCCTCTCTATGATATCATCCTTTGTTTGAAGATACTCAGAGAGGGGGACTATACTTCCCTATGAGGCAGCCCATTCCAACTTGGGATGCTCAGACTGTTAAAAAGTTTTTCCTCGCATGAGACCTAGACCTGCCCCTTTGCCATTTCCACCCATTGTTTTTTCAATCTATCCTCTCTGGAGCCAAGCAAAACAAGAAGATCCATCTCTTGTATTATTCTGCTTCAACAATGAAGAGAGCAATCTTGTCCCCACTAAAACTTGTCTCCAATAGGCTAAACATCTCTAGATCCTTCAACAGGTCCTCCTGTGGGAAATTTTCCAGTTTCTCATCCCTTGGGTCACCCTCTTTGATACAGTCTAGTTTATTAATGTCTTTACTAAATAAAATAAAATGTGGAGCCCAGAACTAAGCATGATACTCTAATGCAGTCTGACTGGAGGAGAGTTCAACAGTCCCAGGCACTCAGCCTCTTTTAACGCAACTTGAAAACCTACCATGGCACATCGTTGACTCATTTCAGAGAGGCGTTCTGCTAAACCCCTCCAATCTTTCTCAGATGAACTGCTGACTAGCCACACCTCCCCCATCTTGTACTTGTGAAGGTTTTTTTTTAACTAATGCATAAGCTGTTTCATTTATCCCTATTAAATTTCATCTTTCTAAAATCATTCCAGGCTGTCAAGATCCTTTTGGATTCTGAATCGGTTTCCAACATGTTAGCTTCCCCTCCTGATTTTATATGAAAATTTGCCAAGTATGTCATTTCTGCCATTATCTTAGTCATTAATAAATCTACTTAATGGCACTAGACCAGCAGAGACTCCCTGGGGCACTGGGCTAGAGACTTCATCCCCACAGAAAAGTAGTGCTTGTGACACTAAATTGCTGTGTGACTACTAGTGGAACACTTCAGTCTCTGAGCCTTGCTGTCAAATCAGGGAATTGTATTATGCATTCTCAGAAGCCATTTCCTACTCTGTTACCAAGGATTGCCATTTTATTAAGAATTCTTCTTTGTGTAAATGAGTATCATTCCAAGACCAACAATGATTGACCATTGCAGGAATGTGGAGTTCCCCAAGGCTGGGTACCAACCTCTGTGATGTTTCCCAGAACGAGGCTGACCAGTCTTTTGATGTAGAGGTGTGTCAGAGAGATAGCCACTTCTTTCTGATGGACACAGCAAGCTTCCAAGATGAATGGAAGGGAAGGACGTTTCTCAGGCAGATCTTCACACATCATTAGCAAAATGGAAAGCAATGGCTCACTCAGTTGAAGAGGCTAAAGGAAAAATACAACATGAAAAATCCTGGAAGAAGCTCTTGAATTAAATCCTTTATCAAAGGTATATAGCAAGGAGGCTAATAAGAATTAATGCTCTTATTTAGATGAGAGCCAATAGAGTGCTCTGTAGTTTAAGAAGGGAAACAAGATGCACGACTGTAATAATACAGAGTCTAGGAAGTCTCTCAAACACCAATTGCTATAGATGGTGCTACTTTTTAATCAGGAATGACCTTCACGCACCAAGGACACAAAAGCCTGTTTCTGGACTACACATGAAATCAACAACACAAATTTCAGGCAAAATTAAAGAATACCAAAATAAACATGAAGAAATCTTTGCAGAAGTGCCTTTTGACGTGCTCTCTGGGTAATATCATCACTCAGAGCCAGGAGATATTAACTCTTGAAATGTTTGCCCAGATCTTTGTGATCAGGCAAAAAAAAAAAAAAGATGGAGGTAAAACCCTCCACAGAGAATTCCACTTCTATATTACCATTTAAATTACATTCCAGGCTCCCTTCTGAGGATCTTATCAGTGAGCCGAAATTCTCCTCCGAAAGAAGCATTCTACACAACATGCAAGATTTACCAAAAGGTGCTTCTGTTGCCTACTACTCCGGTTTCTTATATAAAGTAGCACACAGAGCAATAACGAAAATCACCATTAATAAGATTCTTTGAATCTTCCCAATTGTAAGTTAGCATTCAAACCACTGATTCCGGTCAAATACTGAAGTATTTATCAATAAAAGTCAATAGATTTCCTGGTAGAACCACACCATGCAGAATGGCTAATCTAATTCAGTCATTAAGATAACTGAAATCAGCAGACAGAAGGCAATCTGGATTTTTCAACCTTCTTGACATCCATATTAGATTAATCACTGCTCAGCATCAAATCTCCAAATAGCTAAGTCAATTTCACATATTCTGTGTATGTAAAAACCATTTTGGGATTGGTTCCAGATGACTGATTAGTTGGAAAACACTTCCTTCCTCTTGGTAGAGAAATGGTGAACTTTGAATGCAAGATATGACTAATTCTGACAGTTAAACCTGATCTATCAGTCAGTTTTGCTTAAATGGTGGATTTTTTTAAGGGAGAATCCTGAGTGTATTAGTAGAAGGGAGTCATGAAGGAGTGATTTGGGAGTGAAAGAAAGAAGTAATAATAAACTTTTTAAAATATCCTAGAAGAATTCCAGAATTCATATTGTCCTCCAAAACATGTGGATTGTTTGCCAGTGTATATAAATTTAATAACAACACAACTAGGGTTCAAAGACTCAGTCATTTCCAGTTTTACTGCTATGTTGTGACTTAATAAAATGGCACGTAGTCTATGGCTAGTTCACATTGTACACTGACAATAGCTGGCTCAATCTCCTATAGAAATAATGCTAATTGTTATCTAATATAGAACTTCAATTTTCTCTATGATTTCTTATTTTAAATAAAAATGAATGATCCTTTTGCCCTTTGGAAGGTACAATCAGTCATAAATATCTCCCTTTAAGGCATTTCTTGTCTCCTTGTTACTCCCAGGGAAGACCTATGAATATAATATGGGAGAGTTCTATGCACCACAATGGACCAATAAAACTGGAAGAAGAAATCACTAAAATCTGTTTTAGGGCCTGACACATTAGTGCTGACTGCCTATATTATCCAGATAATTAACAAATCATTTATTAGTCCACATAGATGCAGTTGTAGCATCATCAGAACATTATGATATATTAGTATCAGGTAGAAACAGAAATAATAAATGGTCAAAATTTCACAAATGCATTTATTAATTAATTAAAACTAGAAAACATGTACCAAGCTCTTACTAAATGTGTAGCATCATAATATAATTCAATTAAGTAAATATTTATTAAGCTTCTACTAGGTAAAAAGCATTGCACTTGGTGCTGTGGAGAACCATCAATGGATCAAGCATTTATTAAGTTCCTAATATTTGACAGGCACTGTGATAGAGATACAAAGACTTAAAATTAAACAGTCTTCACCTTCAAGGAGCTTATATTCTAAGGCAGTGATGGTGAACCTTTTAGAGACTGAGTGTTCAAACAACAACCCTCATGCTGCATGTGAGTCTCCCACCTTACCCCAGTCAGAGGAGGGAGGAAGCACTCCCATTGGGCTGCTGGGCAGAAGGGTAGGTGATGAGAGAAATATCCTTAGACATGTGTGGAGAGAGGGAGGGGAGCAGCTCCCTTCTGGCACATGTGCCGCAGGTTCACCAACACAGTTCTAAGGGATATAAATGGGGTGGAGGTTGCAGAGAAAGAAGGCAGGTACATATATGTGGAATAAATAGCTATTAGATTTCAAGCAAGCTCAAGAGGGAGGACATTTGCAGTTGGTGGATCAAGAAAGATTTCTTGTAGAAGTGCTGCTTAAGTGCATCTTGAATCAAATGAGGGATTCTATAATAAATAAAATAAATATGTATACAAATA
Source organism: Gracilinanus agilis (assembly GCF_016433145.1). Lineage (NCBI taxonomy): Eukaryota > Metazoa > Chordata > Mammalia > Didelphimorphia > Didelphidae > Gracilinanus > Gracilinanus agilis. The sequence goes on along the minus strand of NC_058131.1, from coordinate 653,983,611 downwards.
AATAACTATGAAATAACTAAAAGTGATTTTTAAAAATCTAGTTCCTGTCCTCAGTAAGCCTACATTCCTACAAAATAAGGTGGTAGGAGACAACATGTAAGTAAGGAAAATAGAAGTGGGGAAGAATACTAACATCTGGGGGATCAGAGGAAGTTTCAGCAAAAGAGTGACACCTGAATTGAATCTAGAAGGAAGAAAATTCCTGAGACACAGATGAAGTATGTATTCAATCATGGGAAGAAACTTTCTTTTTTTTTTAAAGGACCCTTGGCATTTTATGATCTTCATTACTTACCAATAGATCTGTGAAAATCTTTGGAGATGCTCAGAGGAATACAGTGAAATCCTGAAATTCACACCAAGGATAAGACTTTGACTCTTACTCACCCATGTCAAAAGTCTATTTTCCAGATTTCAGCAGCACATCCCTCTCTTGCCGAAGAACATCAGCCCTGAATTCTTATCCCAGGTCATAATGACACTATTGAATGATCCCATGAAAGAGGGCTCAATACCATGGCTGTCACTTCATATTTGTTAGGGTGTTTGCTATGAAGCTGTATTTTCAGCTCAGAAAAATGCTTTAGACAGCTCTTTCCTCTCATGAGGCACTTTCAATCAATGCAAACAAATGCACTGGCAAAAAAGACCCTTAGCAGGATTGTTATCACTATTATTACAGACCTGGTTTGGAGGAACACGAAATTCTGCTGACCAGTACAAAGTCATTCCTAAGGAATAAACATGCACCTATCAGAAAGAGACAGACAATCAGAATTCTAACATCAGTTGAATTACATGGCAGTTTCAGATGCAAGACAAAACTACTTCCACTGAGGAAGCTTCATTTGAAAGCATTATAAGCTGGGATACCAATATCACAACTGACAAGATGTTTCATCTTAAGGTTAATCAATCAATATTTATTAAGCACCTACTATGTGCTTAATACATAGCACTAAGCACTGGGGATACAAAAAGATACAAAAGGCAGTCCTTGCCCTCAAAGAGCTCACTATCTAATGGGGCAGAAAACATACAAGCAAATTTATACAAAGCAAACTATATACAAGATAAATGGGAAATGATTGACAAAGGGAAGGCACTCTAATTAACAGAAGTTTACATCCCAGTTTCCAGGAATTAAATGCAGTGAGAGCAGAAAAGGAGAAGAAGCAATTGAACTACTAAAATGGAATGACAACAATAATAACTAACATTTAAGCAGTGCAGTCAAGTTTGAAAAGTGCTTTGTTTCTATCATCTCACTATATCTTCACAACTTCCCCGTGAGGTTGGTACTAAGGGTATGTCATTAACCTTTTTCAGAAGAAGAAACTTGATCTCAGAGAGATGAAGTGACTTATCCATAATTGGATAACCAGTAAGTAAATAGTGTCAGAGGTAGAATTTAAACTCAGATCTTCCTGACTCCTAAGGATCTGTGTGTGGTTAGCCATAAAATCACAGTATCTAGAATCACAATATTGGTATATTGAAAGCCCTGTAGTCCAACCCATACCTGAGAACAGTCAAAAAGGAAGGAAGGAAGGAAAAAAGAAAAGAAAGAAAGAGAAAGAATTGGAATGCATAGAATATGAAAAAAGACCAGAGAAGATAAATAAAAGTGCATGTAAAAATAGTGTGAAGAATACTAGTTCTCACAATGAGTTAAGGCTAGTGAAGGAAGTGAAAGACAGTAAGAGACGGGTTTTGGTTTGGTTTAGTTATACTGAGAGTGGAGAGGAGAGAAGGGATAGAACAGCTGCTTATGATGGATGGGAAAATAATGGACAGAAAGAACAAGCCACTGATTCTTATTTTGCTTGGGTTTTCTCTACCTTTGCTCTGGAACCGATGCAATAAAGTGCAAGGAGTTGGCACCCAAAATGAGAAAAGTTAGGGGGTAAATGACCACCTAATTGCCTTTATCAAATTCAAGTTACCTGGCCCAGATGACCCCTATACTTAGAAGTACTGAGAGTTTTGGCACATGTGATTGATTTCTAAGCCACTGTCAAAATATTTGAAAGACTGCAGAGAACAGGAGAGGTATATAAGATTGGAAGAGAGCAAATGTACCAATTTTCTAAAGAAAGAAGATAATAGTCCAAAAACTATAGGCTAGTGATACTGTCTTCAATTTCTTGGCGAACTCTACAACAGATTTCTAAAGAGATAGTTGGTAAACATTTAGAAAGGGAAGCAGCAATCACAAAGCACACACTAGTTTGACTTCCCCAAGAATCAAGAATAATAAGCTAACTTTATTTCATTTTTCAACAAGGTACTAGACTGGTTGAACAGGGAAATGCTATAGTACAGACTGTTAAGATTTTAATAAAACCTGGTCAAAGCTGCTAAAGGTAACTCCTGTAGAAGAGATGGGAGATGTGGGCTAGATTTACAATTGAGTATTTAGAATGGATTGAAAGGTTAGGCCTAAAGAGTAGCCACTGATGTCTTAGGAAGGGGAAATTTGATTTGCCACTCTATCCTGTCTCTATCTATCAGTTGATATAGTTAATTACCACAGATGTGGTGGTATTGATGAGGTAGCAAGGTTACTCTCTGATTGAGTCAGAAGAATCAGATGGGTTCCCTACATTTTTGTCTCACTAACATTTAACTTTATAAACTTGAACCCACTTTTTCCATGGATTCTGCCCCCTGAGGGTTTCGAATAGTTAAGCCTATGAGACAACCAGATTTTGAAAGTTGACAGTAGTTGAAGAGACACCAGTAGGAGAAGAACCCAGCTCTTTGCCTCTTGGGGGATTTTCTCTCCTCCTCCATCAGCACTAGTATCAACAGCAGTGATTTTCTTTCCCAGAAGGAGTCACCCCGTCCAACAACTGGAAAGTTGACAGAGTTCATAGAATTACAGGGTCATAGACTTAGAGCTGAAAAAAACCTTACAGACCACTGAGTTTGACCTCCTCATTTTATAGATGAGTCTCAGATTAAGTGGTTTACATAGACATATAGCTAGTAAGTGTCCAAGACATAACCTTTATCTACGTATTGTCTCTGCTTAAGTCACAGTTGATGAAATAGAGGCATGTGCTCCAGAAAGACTTGGATACAGAGAAACAATAACTTAAGTCCAGGAGCTGCTTTCTAGGAGTCTGACTTCTAGCATCAGAGAAGAGAACAAGCTATGGACTCAAGAGAGAGCAAACCTTAGAAGTCTAGAGCTGGGCCAAAGAAAGCACCGCACAAGAAACTGAAAGGCTCTAGTTGTAGTAGAGTTGTGAATTGCCCTGGTCAAACACATTCCCTAAATAAGCTCAAGACCATTTTTTCATGGATTGTGTAATTTTGTGTAGTTCTTTTAGAAGATATGGCCAATACACTGATGGGAACTTGTGTTTTAGGAGTAGTCACTCATAGAGTATCCTTACAATCCTGCATATAACAATCACCATCTGGGGACCCAATTCTTGAGCCTGTGCATATGTTGGGAGGTGGCAGTCATTCAAGGGGGGTAGACTATAAAGTATTAAATGTCAGCCTGAAAGGTTGTCCCCAAGGAAGTATCCTAGAGATCGGAGTTTGGCCTTATGCTGCTTACCATTTTTGTCAATGACTTGTATAAAGGCATAGAAGGCACTCATTAAACCTGCAGATGTCCCAAAACCAAGAAGAATAGCTAACACATTGGATAACAGCATCAAGAGCCAAATTTTGGAATCTTGGAGCATTGGCTGAATCTATTAATATGACGTTCAAAGGAGATAACTATAAAAATCTTAAACTTAGATGCAAAAAATCAGTTTCACGAGTATAAGGCAATGGTGGCATTACTAAATGTCACTTGGTCTGGAAAAAATAAAAGATTGAGGGATTTTTAGTGAACTATAAAATCAGTATGAGTCAAAAATTTGATATGGCAGCCAAAAAAGTAAATGTGATCTGACTGCAGGAAGAGTCAGAGCTTCCAGAGTAAGGGAAACAATAGTCAAACTGTATTCTACCTTTGTCAAACTACACTGGGAATATTATTTTCATTTGTAGGTATTATACGTTAAAGAAAACAGTGGCAAACATCAAAGACATTGGACAATGTCTAGAGAATGGTGACAAGGATTATTCCTCAAATTCATGACATGAAAGCATAGTTGGAAGGAATTCAGGTATTTAGTCTAAAGAAAGGAAAACTAGGGAGGGATGATACATCTGCAAGTTGTTTGAAAGGTTGATATGGGCAAGTGGAAATAGATAATCTATTTCAGGCCAGAGAGAAGAACCAGGAACAAACAAAAGATGGAAATTGCAAAGAAGCAAATTGAGGCTTGAAGTGAATGAATCCTAGCAATGAGAATTGTGAAAAATGGAGTGAACAGGCTGCTTCTGGGGAATTTGGGGTCCGTATCTCCTGAGTTCTTTCACCAAAGAGTGGGTGACTTCTTGTTAATTACAAGATGGGTTTGGGGAGAGGGAAGGTACTCAAGTCCCTTTCAGCACTGAGTTGTTCAGGTCCATGAAAGCAATACTTCATTCCCCACTAAGAGAGAGCATGGAGAGTTGTCTGTGAGCCCTTCTACTTCTAGTCTAGGAAGGAGCTTGGTTTGCAATTTAAGCTTAAGTAATAATTACTTGTTTAAGGCAAAAAGCCAAGCATACTGTACTCTTTGCAGGTCATTACAAATTTCTCCCTGCTCTGCAAATTATCTGGAAGCAAGATGTCTCAGTCCTTGAATGAATCCACTGGGCAATCAAATTAAATCCTAGATTCAGGATGATACTGAACAAAAGAATTAGCTTTAGGAGCCCCATTCTCCTCCCTATGGGTCCAAAATTATGAATTGTAGAAGTAAAGCAGTCATGTCCTCTCCCACATACTCCCTGATACAACTTGATTAAAAGCATCCTAGTGCCCAGGGCATTCTCTTCTTCATTAGCTGTCCTTACTATGTCCTCACTCCAGCACTATACCTCTCTTTTAAAGAATCAATGACAAATGCCAGAAAGATCCAAAGATGTCAATGAGAGCAAGAGTCTCTCTTGGAGTCAGAAAGACTTCAAATCCTGCCTCAACTGTTTGACTCTAGGCAAGTAACTTAACTGCTCTCAGCATCAGATTTCTCATATATGAAATGGGGACAATAACATTTATTTTATAGGGTTATTGTGAAAATGAAATTAACATGTATGAAGTACTTTATAAACTACAAAGTGCTATATGAATGTTCATTATTGTTATTATATTATCTCCAGGATCCATTCCAACTCTGGGCACTTTAATCTTAAGCTTCCCTGCCAAATAGTTACTGATTTATAAGCAGACTTAAATTCCCTAGGGACCTTTAAGATTTAATTAAAGGAATCATTTTCTAAAGACAGGACTCTTTTTTAAAAAATAAAGATAATATAGACACTCATTTACCTATTTCCTAAGAAATAGATATAGTGCTACAGAGCTCATGGAAAAGTCATGCATTAAACAGTTCCCTAGAGCCCTGAGAAAATGTCTGCCACAGGCTCTGGGTAGGAAGGATTTCAATAAGAGGGCAAATAAAGCTTCCCCAATCATGCTTTTAAGAGTCCATTTCTGCCCCATTCCTAGTAGAGTTCACAGGAACTCACTAGTTCATGTTCACAAAAAAGAAGGATTCCCCATAAGGATCTGCATAAAGCACTGTGAAGGGGGCTAATGCCCATAAAGGGGCACAAGAGATCAGGAGAGAAGTCTCTAAAAAGATTCAGTGGCATGAGCCTACTGGTTGTCCTTAATCTTAAAAAAAAAACAAACAATTATGTCCTGCTAGACATAATTGTGGACACCAAGAGAATTCAGCAAGGACAAAGAATGGGAGCCCTAAAGAGAATTCAATACTACCATATGCCCAGGGAAAGAGGGTCAGCAGACCCTGATGACTGTCATGCATTATGTTTTCATTAATTCATTTAGAGATTTGTTGTTGTTATTAAGTCATTTTAGTCATTCCCAATTCTTCCTGACCCTATTTGATGTTTTCTTGGCAAAGACACCAGAAAGAACTGCTATTTCCTTCTCTGGCTCATTTTACAGATGAGGAAACTGAGGCAAATAGGGTTAAGTGATTTGCCAGGGTGACACAACTACAAAGTGTCTGAGGTCAGATTTGGACTCATGAAGATGAGTCTTCCTGACTCCAAACCTGGTACCCTATCCACTGTGCCACCTAGCTGCCCATTATTTGGAAATAGGACCTTGGGTTGTTTTTTTTCCAATTTAGGATCACAGAGCTAGAAGAAAACTCAGTGACCACCTAGTTCCACTTTCTCTTTTTATGAGTGAGGAAACTAAAGGTCAGGGAGATTAAAGGACTTGTTTGAAGTCATATATATTGTGTCAGAGGCAGGATATAGATCCAAGTTCTCTGTCTTCACAGTTTCCCATTATTACATGCTTCCCCTAGTTATTTATCTGATAATAAACACAAGACTTTTGCTACATAGTCTTCAAGATGGCCATATCTTATCTCTGTATCAAAAATTGAGTCTTAAGAGGTAATAGAATACTTGCAAGCCATTAATCATTTGGAGCAAAGATTCTAAAACTGTGGTCCATGAATATACATTTACATGTGTTTGTGTATGTACACACATACTTACTACTGCTTTTCTGCCTTGGAACCAATGTGCAGTATTTATTCCCAGATGAAAGGAAAGGGTTTTCGAAATTAAAAACAACTATCTATAGGGTTCAGCAGATTTGTCCAAAGGGTCCATGACCCCCAAAAAGTTAAGATCTCCCAGTTAGTTGCTCTCAAAGGATAATTGTACTCATCTCTGTTTCCCTTCCTTCTCTAAGCCATACCTGGATGGGGCCAGAAACTCATAGCAAGAGTCTAGCTGCGTGGTTTCCATGGTGCTGACCTAAAATCTTTCCACTTTGAGAAATGAATAAAAGATTTTGTCCAGGACATTTCTTCACACATGAAGAAAGAAGACAGGAAGAGGGAGAAGGTGAGAGAGAATTTTAGTGGCAGCAAGCATAGCTCAGTGACTGGAAATATCTCTGAACTAAAAGGGCCAGAGGAAAGAGTCATTTCTGAAGTGGACACTGAGAGAAAACTACAATCATAACCAAGCCCAACGGGGCTAACCAGGAGGTTCAAACCTAGGCTTCAGGGATAAAGAGCATGGGGTTGAGTAAGCAACAGGATGTTGAGCTGGGCAGAGAGGTTGATTTGTTCATTTAATTTGCCATGCTTTTTTGTGGTTACATGAGAATTTTTAAGTCATACAAGGCCTGCCCCATCCTCCAGTCCCCCCACCGTCATTTCCCTTTTCTAAAAACCTCCCACCTCTGCTGTTCCACCTAACTCAATGGTAAAGGGGACAACTGTGCCAACCTAACATGGCCACAGAGGCAGTAAGTTAATGAGTTTGGATTTTGCCATTTGTGCATGGATCTCACCCAACAATCTCCATCTTTCATCCTACTGGGAAGGTTAGAAGCACGGATAAAAGTTCTTACCTTCGATATTTCAAATCGTGTATTTTGATGCTGTCCCTGAAGTATTTCTGGGGCCTTGAAAGGGGTGGCCTCTATAAAAGAAGCGTTGTCATGGAAGGAAAGGCTTCCTGAAGCATGCAGCAGAGTTGACCAAGGGCAGACTACATAATTAGAGGAACCTGAAACCCAAATGGAAGAACAAAGCATGCTCAGTATTCAGAGCAGGTTAGGATTCTAGTCTGAACCATGTAACCAGGTGGTTATTCACAACAGAACAGATCAAATGCAATCAGAACCCCATTAGAGGCTGTCATCTTCAATAGACTGAATAGTACCAAAAGTTGCCGGGGAAATGATTGTCAAGATCTCCCTGGGATTATCTGGATTAAAACCTAAAATACTTATATCTCATATCTAATGGCATGAGCTATCCAGGAGGCAGTTTATAATCTTTTTATACCTGCAGAATGCTGGCTAGAATCACAGAAAATGGGCATATCTACAATCCAGCACCAGGAAGCTAATTTCCTATTATTTGCCTAAAGATTTAACAAGGTATAGAGACTCACAAGCAACTCGAAGAAAATCATGACTGAGAAAATATTGTTTTATATATATATATATACATATATATATATATGAGGAGTCTGGATTTGTGATTTCTTAAGTGTGATGACCTCCCAATACAGAAATATCCTCCATAGATGCAGTTTAGCCACTCATATAAAATGTATTGTGTCTTGCAAAAATTTCTTTTTATATTTTGTTTTTTATATAGTCTTCACTCTCCCTCCCCTCTTTCTTCCAGAAAGGCACCCTTTTTAACAAAGAATAAATATTATATGCATATATATACACACACACATATATATATAATACACACCTTTATTTCTTTATTTTAAAGGGTTTGGCAAAACTAAGGCTTTATGCAAGTCTGTTATTATATCTAATATTATACATCCATAATCTACCCCCTTCTCCTGGAAAGAAGAGGGGCAAGGTATGAATTATTCTCATATTTCTTCTTTGGGACCAAGATTGATCATTATACTTTTCTAGCATTCAATTTTGACTTTTTGTTGTGTAATTTATAAAGAGCTGACAAGGTCATTGAGAAGTGTAAATGACTTGCCTAATGATTTTGTCGCACAGCTAGAATGTGTCAAAGATAGACTTGGAGCCTTTCTAACCATTAAGTAATGCTGGTTTTCATTGCATAAGAATATCTCACATTTACAGAGCTTTATATGGTTACAAAGAGCATTTTGATACAAACCGTTTCATTTGATCTTCAAAGCATCACTGAGGAAAATAGTGAAAATATTATCCATATTTTGTAAATGAGTAAACTGAGGCTTAGAATGATTGATTTTCCCAAAGTCACATGGCTAGGACATGGTAAAGCCAGGGCTTCTTATTCCAATTTCAGTGGACTCTCTACTCAATCACATTTTTGAAGTTTTTAATTGTTATTGATTTCATCATACAAAATATAATTTTCTTACCCTTGTTAAGATCTTCAAGAATCTGTTCAGAAGCCAGAAACAAGAGGGACCACATTTCTTCCTGAGAAAGAGCCTCTCCTTTCACCTGCAAAGTACTGGCAAGAGTCACCAATGACTGATTCATGTCTACAAAGAGAGGAAAGAAATTTTCATTCCCCTTCCCCATGTGTACTTCAGTCCTAAACCCACCATAATCTAAATTAGGATGAATTGGCAAATTGCTGATGGCAAAAAGAATACTGGACCCCAAGAAAGACCATAAGAAATTATACATTCCTCCAGTGAAAGGAGGAAACACCTAGAGAGCTAAAGGTGCCATCATAACTATATTGCCTCAGTACTGAAAGAAATGTCAGTGCACTCTCCAGGTACAGTGGCCATATCTGTTATCTTTTCATCTCTATCACTCAGCTTCATTGTCTTCACAATGGTGCCAAGATGGTCTTAATTATAGTGGGAGATTATTAGAAAAGTTATTGATAAAACTATATTTGGAGGGTACTGACAAAGGCTTCATGGGAAAGATAACATTTGATGTGGACCTTAAAGAATGGATAAGAATTAAATATTCAGGGCATGAGTGAAGGGCATTCTAGGGACAGAGAACATTATGAAGAAGACCTAACGATTATAAAAGATGTCATGTTCAGGTAGAGTATGTGTGTGTGTGTGTGTGTGTGTGTGTGTGCATGTGTGTGTAGTTTTAGTCGTGTCCAACTCTTTGTGATCTCATATGGAATTTTCTTAGCAATGAATGATACTAGAGTAGTTTAGCATTTTCTTCTCTAGCTCATTTTTTATTGCGGAAACTGAGGCAAACAGGGTTAAATGATTTGCCCAGGGTCACACAGCTAAGAAATGTCTGAGGTAGGATTTGAACTCATATCTTCCTGACTCCAGACCTGGATCTCAATCCACAGTGCCACCTAACTGCCCCTGACTAGAGCAGAGAGTGGGTGAAACAGACTAACAGGAAAAAGACTTATTGATCTTAAAGAGCCTGCATTCTACTGGTGGGTTACAATCCATGTACATTTAAATATAATGTAAGATAATTTGAGAAAGGAGAAGACAACAGAAATATGGAGATTGAGAGAAGCATTATGGAGGGAAGAAATCTAAATGAAATTAGTGCACAGTACTGACCTTCTGCCAGTTCAAAGTCTCCATTGGTACTTCTCCATGCAAATCAGTCCTCTCCTAAAGAGGTGCTTCCAAATTATTCCCTCTTTCTCTACACACCTTATTAAAATGCCAATTTCCAAAAACCTTAAGTAAATGTGAAATGTGTCTAATTCAGACAATCCACAGTAAGACATGAATGACCCTTAAAATTGCCTTCTTTTATTTTCTTTCTTTCTTTTCTTTTTAGAGAGAAGCTCATTAACCCCGAAGGATTTCCGTGATATATCTCTGTCCTCAACTCCCCTCCATAGTTACATATTCCTTACCCTTACCCCTCAAATCTCTCCCTTGAATTCCAGGATCCTTAAGACAATTGATTGGGACCTTCCTTCTCATAGGCACTATTTTTTTTTTAATTCAAGAGACTCTTCCTAATTAGAAGGAGGGAAGGGTACAGTGAGATTACTTATCCTAAATTAGCAATTAGGAACCTTTTCTTCTTCATAGAAGAGAGGGATTTTGGCATTATTCTTTTACTATTGGCAAGTGGTTTCAATTTAGGATAGACTTAGACGTGGAAAGAATCTTAAAAGTTACCTAGTCCAATCTCCTCATTTCACAGAGGGGAAACTGAGTGTGAGAGAAGGTTGAATGGCTCGCCCAGGATTACACTACTAAGTAATTAATAAGAACAAATTCTCACTACATCCTCTAAGTCTAATGCCATTTCTACTGTTGTAAGTACATAGGTTAGCATTTCAATTCATCTTTAGCTCCTGCACATATGGTTGCCTTCAAAGTCAACAATAACTCTAAGAAATACAATCTAGAATCTGCCTGTAAAACTAGCAAAACAGAATAATTAGTCTCTGTGGTTAGTGAAAATAAAGCATTACAATCACAAGCATTAAGAATAATAAAACTGATGAGCTCAGGAATTCTGCATTCTTTTTATTCTTGTTCTCAAAGAATTTCTTTAAATAAATTTGGCATTTTATCTCCCTCCCCCAAAAATAAAAATAAAAATCAGAGCTGCCACGTACTAATCTCCAAGCAGAAGAAATGTTCAGTTGTTAAATCACAGGGCAGAAAGCTAGACTTCCCTGGAGTCTATGCTAATCCTGCTCTGTCAGTGATCTCTCTTCCACAGCCAGGAGCTTAAATTGGAGACAGGGGCTGAATGTCCTGGAGTCACTCTGAAATCCATGAATTCTAATCCCAGCTCTGTCACTAGCAGCTGGACAGCCTTTATCCGAGTCTGTGGCCTCCTAAATCCTGCACTGACCTCCTCTCTTCTCCCTCCTCCCTCCACCCTAGAGGATGAAATCTGGCACTTATCAGAACCCCATAGTTCCAAACATTATAAACCCAGAGAGCCTGCATCTCAGCTTCCTAAATAAAATCTTCCTCCCTAGGGTGATATTATCTAGTTGTTGAATAATCATGACATCAGGTTTAAATTTCCCCCAAGGTAAAGACCAAGTCTTTTCCACAATTCTGAGAACTTTTGTTGTATTTATTCCCAAACCTGCTCAATAAATATTTACATGAATATTTATTGGTGCATACTATTTTATAATACTTTTAAAATTCTCATCTCCTAGCAACTTAAAGCACTTCAAAGTTTAGGGTTTTTTTCCTAATAATGCTTGGAATATCCCTTAAAGATACGATGTGGAAACTAAGGGACCAAGAGATATAGGGATTTGCCCTAAAATCAAGCTGGAAGTTAATGGCATAGCCAAGATTAGAAGAGAACTCTCTCCAACTCGCAATTGATCACTTATTTTTTCTCTTTTATTCCTAACATATTAGGGTGGTAAATTTTTTTGCTCTTTTAATTATGACCTGAGTAGACTACGACAAGTCATTTAACTTCTCCCTAACCTCAATTGTTCTCATCTTTAAATGAAGTTCGATTAGATGCTTTTCTACCTCCCATCTAGTTCTAAATCTATGAGCCTATAATCTTATTTAAATTAGATCAGTTGTTCACAGAGTCTTAAGAATAGGGGAAGAGACTTAAGAAGTCATCTGGTTTAATTCCTTCCCCCATCTTCATCCCCACCCTGTAACCCACAAAGCAAGAAGCTCTCCTAGTCACCTTCTATCCTACTTATATCAACACTTTGACAAATAACATTCATATTATTAATTATTATTAACATGTTGACATTCTAAAAAACATGTACCTTCTATTCTAACAAGAGTCTCTAATGATGTTTGGGGAAATCCTATTGCCTTATGACTTTGGGCAAGTCACTAATCCTCTCCTTAAAATGAAAGAAAATCTTCAACAAGGAGGAAGCACCCAAGCTTTGTTTTGAAGTTCCCTTAAAGCTTTAGCAAAATGATTCTATGAAGAGAGAAAAGCTATGACCAAGATAATTTATTGGGTTTTTTAATATGTAAAAATCGATAAACCTTTATTTAGTTTAGACATCTGTATTCCCAGTACCATTCTACGGGGAGGAGAGGAAAAGAGAGATACAATTTCATTGAAATTTAAAGCTGGAAGGATCTTGGAGAGACCATCACTTCCAACAGAGACCTAAAGAGGTAAAATACTGTCCAAAATGGCAAGGTGGGTTAATGGAAAAGCTGAGACTTTAACTAAAATACAAGTCTGCTAATGTCCTATTAAGTTAAAGGCTTAAATGGTTACTCATCTAAAATGTAACTAAGTTATAATGATGATTGATTAGCAGGAGATGGTTGAGCAGATTGTTCAGAATTTTTTGTTTGGTTCATTTTTAAGAATCTCACTCCTTTATAATCTACAGTAGCTATTCGAAGAAAGACTGTAGTAAGATATTAGTGAACTGGTTCTTTTTAAAGCATGAAGATAATCTTTCATTAATGAGTTATACAGCAAAGGTAGAGGTGAAGGCAGTATGATGTAGTGAAAAGGGCTGGTCCTAGAGATAGAAAGAGCTGAGTTCAAATACTACTATTGCCACTTACTACTTGTGTACCCATAGACAAGTTTTAGCCTTTCTGAGTCTCACTTTTTATATCTGTAAATGGGAGGCAACACATGTAAATACATACCTTAGAAATATTTGTGTCCCAAATTAAATATGTAAAGGAAGCATCATTAAAAAATCAGATTGTGTTATTATCCTGACAATAAGAAAATAATGAGCATGCCGGCAGAGGATACAACTTACTAGGCTTGAATTGGGAAGATCTAGGTCCAACTATGTCTCTGTCACTTAATATCTGTGTGATCTTGGGTAAGTCATTAAACCTCTTTGTGCCTCAGTCAACTCCCCATGACTTCTCTGCTAAGATTGGTCCCATGATTGTAGAGGAAATTCTCATATTGACTAAGTTATGGTCCTCTGTTGATGGAAGAAATGTTACTCCTTTTCTCATAAAATTCTCACAGAGAAAACCAGGATTTTCATTGATTATTGGGACAACATATATAAATCTCACAATAAAAACCCAAATTGTCAATTTGTTCACAACTAATCTACAAACATGTAAGCCACTTATCAGATTGCTAATTGGGAGCTGGAGGCACTTAAAAGAACCACCTTGATGAAAGATGATGTCTCCATCCAATAGATGCCATGGATATCTGGTAATGGACATGGATATGATAAGGAGATCCCAACATAGTAGAAATGGGAATAGATCAGAAACCCAGAAATCTGCCTTCTAAAGTACAGGCTTTACCACAACTCAGATGTGAGAGATTTTAGGCAACTCCTTCCCCATGCTCAGGCCAGATGATCTCAAAGGTCCTGTTCAACTTCAAATGTTTCTGTTTCCCCTGGCATTTTGCTTGTGAGGTATCTTCAAAAACCAAGATGCTGGCTGCTAAGAATGTTCATTTGGAAAGCTAGAAAGGGAACTACTATGGCTTTTTCTTCTTAAATTGACTCTACTTTTGTGAAAAACTACATGATATCTGAATTATAGGATTGTTAAAGATAGTAACTGAAGTTGTTTCAAAGTGCTTCAGTCATATTTGTCTTTCCAGTGGCCTAAAGCTTTAATTTTTATCATCTTCCTCAGGAACATGTCATTTTGTCTTGTCATTTGCATTCACTGTCACCACTCCAGTATCAGACAGCTGCATTAGTTGGCACTCAGCAGAGATGAAGCAGGGCAGGGAAGAAGAGGCCACCTTAAATAGAATTGGGATGTTACTGATTTTTAATATCTAAAAATGAGAATAAAAAGTGCTGGTATTTATCTTCAGCTTTAGTATTGAGTAGCTATTACCCTAGGAAAGCTACAAACTCACCACTCTCTACCTCCCTTTTGCCATTTAAAAAATGGGTACAAAATTCAATGCAACCAAAATTAGAAGGGAAGCAATAAACCGGAGGAAAATTTTTATAATAAAGTTCTCTGATAAAGATCTAATTTCCCAAATATATAAGGAACTAGGTCAAATGTATAAGAAATCAAGCCATTCCCCAAATGACGAATGGTCAAAGGACATGAATTAGTTTTCAGATGAAGAAATCAAAACTATCAATAATCACATGAAAAAGTATTCTAAATTCTTCCTGTTTAGAAAAATGCTAATCAAAACAATCTTAGGTACCTTGTACCTAGCAGATTGGCCAATATGACAGTAATGGAAAATAATAAATGTTGGAGGGGATGTGACAAAATTGGGACACTAATATACTACTGGTGGACTTGTGAATTGATCCAACCACTCTGGAAGGCAATTTGGAATTATGTCCAAAGGACTTTAAAAGAATTCCTGCCCTTTGATCCAGCAAATACCATATTAGGTTTGTACCCCCAAAGAGATAATAAGGAAAAATGTACAGAAATATTCATAGCTGCACTCTTTGTGGTGGCAAAAGATTGGAAAATGAAAGGTTGTCCCTTGATTGGGGAATGGCTAAACAAATTGTAGTGTCTGATGGTGATGGAATACTATTGTGCTATAAGGAACAACAAACCTCTTGATTTCCATGTGAGCTGAAAAGACCTCCATGAACTGATGAGGAGTGAAATGAGCAGAACCAAGAGAACATTGTACACAGAAAGTGAAACATTGTGGGACAATCAAATGTAATGGAATTTGCTACTAGCAGCAGTGCAATGACCCAGAAAAATTCCGAGGGACTTATGAGAAAGAATGCTATCCATATCAAGAGAAAGAACTGTGGGAGTAGAAATGCAAAAAGAAAACATTTGATTTATCATTTGTTTATATGGGTGTTAGATATGGGGTTTGGGATTTTAAAGGATTACTCTATTTCAAAAACGAATAATATGGAACTAGGTATTGAGTGATAACACATGTATAACCCAGCAGAATTGCTTTTTGGCTCTGGGGGGAGGGGAGAGGAAAAAGGGGGAGAGAAAGAACACGAATGATGTAACCATGGAAAAATACTTAAATTAAGAAAATTAAAATTAAATTTTAAAAAATATAATGGATATAGCATAAAGTTTCATGAGCTCCCACCTTCTTGCTATGGATAAGAAGTTCAGAGGATCAGAGGTTTATAGTTGGAAGGGTTTTTAAAGGCCATTTAGTCCATGCTCTTCATTTTATGAAAACTTGGGCCAAGAGAACACAAATGACTTATACAGGGTCATCCAGTTAGTGTCTGTCATGAGCTTTGAACCCATGTCTGACTGGTGGAATAGAGTCCATCACTCTATCCATTGTGCCCTGCTTGCTTCTCAAATATCTGTGTAGCTCTTCATTTCAAAGGTGCTGTGAACAGCTTATTTTCATCCTCCGGGAAGTGCTAAAATATCTCAGTGCTCCCAAAATAGACACCGAGTGAGAAATCACAAAAGGGGGCCTCCAAAAGAAGCAAAATGTCTTCAGCCTGACTAGAACTGTCCCAGTATCCTCAGAGAAAAACACTTTTTAAATGTCTTTTCTTCTTTTTCTTTTCTCTCTCTTTCTCTGTCTTTCCATGCCTATGACTTTCTTTGGTCTATGGATATGTGGCTCTCTCATATCTTACTCCTCTCTCTCTCTTCCATCTGTAGCCTTTCTCCTTTTTCTCTTTCTCTCCTCCTCTCTGTCTTTCTTTCTCTTCTCTTTTCTCCTTCCTTTATCTATTTCCCCTTCTCTCTCTTCTTCCCTCTCTGCCTCCTTCTCTTTCTCCCTGATTTTCTCTCCATTAAAAACACACAAAGAGAAGGAAAGGGAATAAATATTTATTAAGTGACTACTAGGTGCCAAACACTGTTCCAAGTTCTTTACAAATATGAATTCATTTGATCCTCACAAAAATATTGTGAGGTAGATATAATTTTCCCTATATTCTAGTTGAGGAAATTGGGTCAGACTGAGATTATGTGATTTGCATCAGATCACAAACATCTAGTAAGTGCCCAAGGCTAGAATTGAACTTAGATCTTCTGGACTCTGGAGACAACACTCTATCATAGCTGCCTCAAAAAGAAACAATTTGGGGTCCCCTCAGTGTGGCTCAGTGCATAAAGAAGCAAACCTGAAAATGAGAGGTCCTAGGTTCATATCTAGCCTCAGACACTTCCTAGCAAGTCACTTAACCCCCATTGCCTAGCCCTTACCACTCTTCTGCCTCAGAAATAATACATATATATATATATATACATATATATATATCCTAAAATGGAAGGTAAGGGTGAAATAAAGAAAGAAAGGAAAAAAGAAAGAAAGAAAGAAAGAAAGAAAGAAAGAAAGAAAGAAAGAAAGAAAGAAAGAAAGAAAGAAAGAAAGAAAGAAAGAAAG
>NC_058131.1:653865941-653961983 GCF_016433145.1 Gracilinanus agilis | reverse complement strand
TCTCTCTCTCTCTCTCTCTCTCTCTCTCTCTCTCTCTCTCTCTCTCGCCCCTACTCTTCTTCCTGGGTACTCCTGACAAGTAGAGTATGTTTCATTATAGAATAGCAGAGTGTTAGCATAAATTATCTTAGAGATCATCTAGTTTAATCCTCTTATTTTTCAAATAAAGAACTGAGACCCAGACAGATGAAATCATTTGCTCACAGTTACACAATTAATAAGTGACTTGTAAGTGTCTTGGCTTTGGATCTTGTACTCTTTTATACTACACATGACACTTCCTCCAGGAAAAGTTCTATATTGCTTTAGAAATAATAATTTATAAAGAATATATGCCCTGTAGCCTTTAAACATAAAGACATCTATGAAAAAGCTAAAGCTATTGCTTAGGGGTTTTTTTGTGGTTTGTTTATTTGTTTGTTTTTAGTAATAGCTTGCCAAAGGTAATTCACTTAAAAAAGAGAAAAGCTTAGAACCAGATATCTCTACAACTATCTATATGTATGTATGTGTATATGTACATATGTATGTGTATTTCTGTACATATATAATATATGTGTAATATGAAAAACGTTAGCAAATGATATCCAAATCCTCTACTTCCTTTTTTATGCTCAGATCATATTTGAAGGAATTCTGACTTCGGCTTCTGATCTCACTTTTCTATGTTCTTTGCCAAGTATTTTGGTGATAGCTTCTTGTATTCTAAGAAAGTTAGTTCATGTTGAAGTAACTGACAGTGCCACAGAATTTAAGTCTTTATGCAATATGGCCTAGTGTTGAGACAGAAGACCTAGTTTCAAGTCCTGCCTATAACACAAACTAGCTGTGACCATGAGCAAACTGGGGCAACTCTCTATGACTATAAATAGAATGTAAACTCTTCGAAAAAGTTTCACTTTTGTCTTGGTATCCCCAGAGACCAGGACGGTGCCTTCCCTTGAATAGGTCTTAAAGACTTGTTCATTTATCAATTGATTAATCAAAAGAGTGGTTAATCTGTATCTTAATAATGATCACTTTAAGAAAAATCTTTACCTTCTGTCTTAGAATACATACTAAGAATCAAGTCCAAAGCAATCAATCCCAAAGCAAAGGGATAAAGAAGGTAAGTGATTTGCCCAAAGTCACACAGGTTAGAAGTGTCTGAGACCACACTTGAACCCAGGACTTCCTGTCTCCAGGCTTGGATCTCTATCTACTGAACCACCTCGCTGCCCAATAGCCACATTTATATAATGCTTTAAAGTTTGCAAAAGACTTTACATATGTTATCTCCTCTGATATTACCAACAATTCATTGAGGTAGACTCTATTATTATCCCTCTTTATAGATGAAGAAACCAAATATGAAAGATGCTAAATGACTTGCCCAGGGTCAATCAACTAGTAAGTTTTTGAGATGAGATTCAAGCTCAGAACATCCAAATCTCAAATCCAATGCTCTCTACACTAAACTAGAATCTCAGTAAAAGGAATCTTCTTATCAAGAGATTCTCAAAAGTATAAAATCCCATTCTTTTGTGTACACAAAACTTGTCCAGACAATTTTTTTTAAATAACTCTGAACTTTTGATGGCTATAACATCCAGGGGTACAGATTACAACAGCATCCCATCCTGATCTGGTCAGCATAAGGTATAATGTTAAAGGACATGACTCAGTGTCTAGACACGCAATTTACTACATGTATGATATTGATCAGGTCATTTATGTTCTTTGGGCCTCAGTTTCCTCATCTGTAAAACAAAATTCTTGAATATATATTATTAATCTATAGGTCTTATCCATTTCCTTCACTAATCTCCGCAGAGGATTTATACCATACCCATAGCAAACTGGTTGGGGAGATAGGAAAGTAAAATCTGTTTTCCCCTAGTACTGGATCTACAAAACACTCTGCTAATTAGCTGAATCCATCCTTTTTCCTGAGATTGTATTAAAACTACAGACAACCTCCTTTAGAATTGTAATACTGAAGTTTCTTAATTTTTTTTTAATTTTTGGTCTGGACCCATGATTCCATTA
Source organism: Gracilinanus agilis (assembly GCF_016433145.1). Lineage (NCBI taxonomy): Eukaryota > Metazoa > Chordata > Mammalia > Didelphimorphia > Didelphidae > Gracilinanus > Gracilinanus agilis. Next base: position 653,959,955 of record NC_058131.1, on the reverse strand, counting down.
TTATATGATACTCCTTTTGCAGATACAAATACTCCAGAACTTTTAAACTTATAACCTTAGAGAATTTCTAGGGGATATCAAGAAGTTAAGCAAGTAGCCCTGGATCACACAGCCAACATATAGCAATCAGAACTCAAAACCTAATTAGTAGTATCATAGTTTTAGGGATTTTAGAAGGGATTTAGTCCTACCCTCCCTCCAACTTACCAATGAGACAACTGAGACCCAGGGATGTTAAGATGCCTAGGGTAACAGCAGTCTCTAGTATCAAAGGCAGGTCTTCTGACTCCATATCCAGTGCTCTTAACACTATACCTCACTTTTTCTCAATCCCAGAACTACTTCATGTTAATTCTTTTCTCTAAGTGGGAGATTACTCCTGAATCATAATGTATTCTAAGTTGCCATTTCAGAAGTAAGTCCCTAAAGTTGCTTAGAAAAAAAGAAAAATGTTCTTCTCTCTCCTAGAGATTAAACAAACACAAACACACACACACACACACACACACACACACGCACACACACGCACACACACACATTCAACATTCCTGCTCCTTGGATCCACTGACAGGCACTTTTTACAATTAACCAGAATATAGGAGTAAAAGGAACTACCTCTATTCATTTGGCAAATGTTGCCTCCGAATGACTCAGGAATCTTTGTGCTAGGTCTTCTTCATCTTTCCAGGGTTCCCAATGGTGAGCAAAGAATTTCTTTCCTTTTTACTTTCCTCTTTTTCTGTTGTTGCTTTTGTTTATGGCTAGTTACTAAGTGCTGGCAAGGGACTAGCAAGTGACTAGAAGAATCGACAATTACTTCCTTGACTCTTGCTGTGTCACAAGTTGACGTTCCTGCCCTGCTTAGTTAATATTTTAGCAGCCTGTTTCCAGTGATCCTATGTACAACTCATGGGTAAGAACTCAATTGGATTACTAGTCATCTAAGACATCAGATTGAAAGCTCTGGTATGGGTTTTTATAGAGGAGTCTCTTTTAACCCTTAGCCCAATCAAGAGGCTGCCTAGTAAGTGACCAAAGGACCATCCCATGAGGGGTCTTAGTTTTCATTAACCAGGAAATCTTCCACATTCTGTAACAGAGATGAAGACTTTGAGCCTAATTCCTTGATAAAGAAAGGGAGCAGTGTGAAACTGAAACATATTTCTTAAAACCTTGGACTATAGATAGAAAGGAAAGGTAGGATTTGCCTTGAGCTGACCTGCTGAGGAACAGTTACTGGTAGAGCAAGGGGTGAGATAAGGCTATCTCTTTGGACCTTTGAGTCAAGGAGAAACTAGCTCTGCATAAAATTGGATATTCTTCTGTCAATAAAGACCAAGAACCGATCTTATGAAACTGTTAGATCAACAGCAGTTTTAAACCATGTTAGTCTCTCTTTTTTCTACATCAGTGCATCTTTCAGGGTGCAGTTTCTTCTTGATTTAGCAGTGTAAAAGGAATCTGGTCAAAAAGATTCCAGATCCCAGGGGCAGTTAGATGGCTCAGTTGATTGAGAGGCAGGCATATTGTTTTATGGAGCTGAGGACAAAAAGAGCTGCTGGTGGACAATGGAGTTACTAGTTGCATCAATAAAATATTTTTTAAAGTATATAAAATGGGGTGACTGCCAGGCCCAAAGATGGGAGGACCTAGGTTCAAATATGACCTCATTCACTTCCTAGTTATATGACACTGGACAAGTCATTTGACCACCATTTCCCAACCCTTACTATTTTTGTTTTGGAACCAATACTTAGTATTGATTCTAAGATGAAAGGTAAAGATTAAAAAAAATGTTCCAGGGGAAAAGACTTGTACAAAAATATTTATAGTCACACTCTTTGTGGTGGCAAAAAATTGGAAAAATGAGGGGATGCCCTTCAATTGGGGAATGTCTGAACAAATTGTGGTATCTGTTGGTGATGGAATACCATTGTATTCAAAGGAATAATGAACTGGAACCACCTCCAGGAATTGATGCAGAGTGGAAGGAGCAGAACCAGGAGAACATTATACACAGAGACTGATACACTGTGGCACAATCAAACGTAAAGGACTTCTCTATTAGCAGCAATGCAATGATCCAGGACATTTCTGAGGGACTTATGAAAAAGAAATCTATCCACACTCAGAGGAAGAACTGTGGGAGTAGAAACACAGAAGAAAAACAACTGCTTGAACACATGGATTGATGAGGTTACAATTTGGAGATGTATACTCTAAATGACCACCCCAGTGCAACCATCAAAAATATGGAAATAGGTCTTGATCAATGATACATGTAAAAGCCAGTGGAATTACACATTGGCTACGGGGAGGAGAGTGGGTGTTTGGGGGGCGAGGGAAAGAACATGAATCATGTAACCATGAAAAAATGGTCTAAAAAATAAAATTTTTAAAAATAAAAATAAAAATGTCCCAGGTTTGGGAGCATGTGAAGAGACCCATGTGAGTATTTGGTGAGCCCACCTCTAGAAGTTGATGAAGTAGATTAATGGAACTTCTATGTAAGACCCATGTGTCTCAAAAGACTAACATTCTCTCTTAATCTCTTTTCCTAATTGTGACTTTTTGCTTTTCATTATTAATATTTTCCCTTAAACCTCCCTTGTAAGCAAAGAAAAAGATTAAAGATAATACCAAGATATGGCAACCATATTTTGTAGCAAAAAAAGTCCACATCCATAATCTCTTTTCCTACTCTTTCCACTAATCATATACATTATTGCCACACTAATGAGAAAAGTGGGAAATTTTACATGATCGATTCTTTAGAATGTAGATGGTTCATTATAACTGATCACAGTTCAACTTCCTTTGAATATTATCATTTACATTATTTTTTCATTTGTTCTTGCTGTCTTCACTTTGCATCACTTCATTCATATCCTTCATACTTCTCTGGATTCCTTATTTTGGTTATTTGTTATAGAAGAATAATATTTCACTGCTTTCATATACTGTAATTTGTTCAGGCATTTTCCAATATGTATATATAGATTGTATCTTTTATGTTTCCTTTTTTAAGTTCTTTCTCTGGAAGTGAACATTCACAAATTATTCCTCAAAGATTAAATCTATAGCTGTACATAATGTTTTCTTGATTCTACTTATTTTCTTCTTCATTTTCCCAACTCTCTTAAAAAATTAATCTATTCATCATTTCTTATGGTACAGTAGTATTTCATCACAATCATATATAGCAATTCCTGATTGATGGACATCTCTTCTATTTCCAGTTCTTTGCCACTACTAAGAGAGACGCTATAAATATTTTGGAATATATGGGTTCTTTTCCTTTTTTCTTGATCTCCTTCGAAAATAGACCCACCAATGATATTGCTGAGTCTGAGAGCATACACAATTTTATGGTTCTCTGGGCATAATTTCAAATTGCTCCCCAAAATGGTGGGATCAGTTTACAGTTCCACCACTTCTCCCTATCCCTTCCAACATTTATAATTTTGCCTTTTTATTGATGAGTGTGAGATGATACCTCAGAATTGTATTGGTTTGCATTTCCCCAATCAGTAGTGATTTAGAACATTTTTTCATATGTCTATATATGGCTTTAATTTCTTTATCCCAAAACTTTTGATAACTTTTGCCCATTTATCATTTGAAAGATGGCTTTTTTCCCATAAATTTGACAAAGTTCTGTATATAGTTTTTTTTTTTAATTTTTATTTTTAACCCTTAACTTCTGTGCATTGGCTCCTTGGTGGAAGAGTGGTAAGGGTGGGCAATGGGGGTCAAGTGACTTGCCCAGGGTCACACAGCTGGGAAGTGTCTGACGCCAGTTTTGAACCTAGGACCTCCTGTCTCTAGGCTTGGCTCTCAATCCACTGAGCTACCCAGCTTGTCCTCTCTATATAGTTTAAATATGACATCACTATCCAAGAGATTGTGAAATGTTTCCCCCCATTTTCTGCTTTCCTTCTAATCTTGGCAGCATTTTTTAATCGTACAAAACCTTCTTAATTTAATGCACTCTGAAATATCTATTTTGCATCTCACAATACTCTCCATTCTTTATTGACTCATAAATTCTTCTACTATCTCTAAATCTAATAGGTAATATGTTCCTTGCTCTCCTAATTTGCTTACGATATCTCCTTTTGTTTCTAGATCAGGTATCCATTTTTAGCTTATTTTAGTGAATGGTATAAGATATTGGTTTATACCTAGTTTCTGCCAAACTACTTTCCAATTATCCCAACAATTTATTGCAGAAATAGTGATTTGTTTTCCAAATAGCCTGGGTCTATATTTTTGTCAAATACTAGATTATTATAATTTTTTCTACTGTTTTTTGTATGTCTGTTCTGATCCACTGATCTACCTTTCTATTTCTTAGCCAGTATCAGATAGTTTTGATAATTAATGCTTTAAAATACAATTTAAAATCCAGTACTGCTAGACCTCCTTCCTTTAGATGTTTTATTAACTTTTTACGATATACTTGATCTTTTGTTCTTCCAAAAGAATTTTCTTATTTTTTCTAGCACAATAAGGTATTTTTTTCATAATTTTATTGGGATAGCATTGAATAATTAATTTAGGTAGGATTGTCATTTTAACAATATTGGCTCTGCCCATCCATAAATAATAATTTAGATCTGATCATTTGTAGAAAAAAAATGTTTTATAATTATGTTTGTGTCATTCTTGGGTTTGTTTTGGCAGATACACTCCTAGATATTTTATTCTATCAGTGGTTATTTTAAATGTAATATCCCTTCCTACCACTTGTCACAGGACTTCTTTGTTAATATACAAAAATGCTGATGATTTATGTGAGTTTATATTATATTATTATTTTACTAAAAATTATTGATGGTTTCAACTAACTTTTTAGTTGAATCTCTAGGATTTTCCACATATACCATCATATCATCTGCAAAAACAGTTTTATTACCTCTTTGCCCATTCTTGTTGCTTGTAGTAAAAAGTAGCAATGATGTTTCTGTGAATTTTCATCTTGGGGTCTCTTTGTTGTGAGGATTGTTTTTCTCAATTTTATCTTTATTTTTTCCAGTAACAAATACACACATAAGTTTTTCAAAGTTATATGATTCATATTGTCTCTCTCCCCTCTTCCCTCCTCCCTCACAGAATTGACAGGCAATTCCATTGGATTATACATGTATCACTCAAAACCCATTTCCATATTATTCATTTTTGTAAGAGAATAATATTATAAAACCAAAACCCCAAATCATATTCCCAAATAAACAATTGATAAATCATGTTTTCATTTGTATTCCTACTCCAACAGTTTTTTCCTTTGATATGGATAATATTCTTTTTCTTAAATTCCTCAGAACTGTCCTGGATCATTGTACTGCTGTTAGTAGCAAAGTCTACCACATTTGATTGTCCCACAATATTTCAGTTACTGTGTATAATGTTCTCCTGATTCTGTTTATTTCACTCTGCATCAATTCACATAGGTCTTTCCAGTTCTTTCTGAAATCCCATCCTGTTCATTGTTCCTTATAGCATAATAGCATTCTATCATCATCATATATCTCAATTTGCTCACCTTCTCCCAACTGAGGGATATTCCTTTAGTTTCTAATTCTTTGCCACCACAAAATGCTTAGCTATAAATGATTCTTTCAATTCCTATTTTATCACCTATTTCTAGAACTTTTGATAATTTTCCTTAATGATTTCATGGAGAATGGAATCTAGACATTTTTTTGATCATAACTTTTCGGTAGTCCAACAATTCTCAGATTGTCTCTCCTCAATCTATTTTCTACTTCAGTTATTTTTGTAATAAGATGTTTCATATTCTCTTCTATTATTTCATTCTTTTGATTTTGCTTTGTTATTTCTTATTGCTTTAGGGAGTTATTAGCTTCCCCTTTTCTCCAGGAGTTTTTGGATCTCTTTTCCCAATTGGATAATCTTTCATAATTTTTCTGATTTTCTTGCATTTCTCTTATTTTTTCTTGTTTTTTTCTCAACTTTTCTCATTTGGTTTTTGAAATCTTTTTTAAGCTCTTCCAAAAACACTATTTGGTGCTTTTCTTTGTTGTTTTAGAAGTAGATGTTTTAAATTTGCTTTCCTCTGAATTTGAACCCAGGTCTTCTTTGTTCTTATAGTGGACATCTATCATTGGGCTTCCTTCTCTTTGACTTACTTTTTTTTTCTTCCAAATTTTAGCAGCCAAACCAATAGGCTTAATTATTAGGGTTTGTTTTTGTTTTGCTGTAGTTGGGCATTGTTCCCAGGATGTAAGGGGGAATGCCTCAGATTTCAGGATTTTTTGTGTTTATTATTTCCTGGGCCCTACTTAGTTCTGTAATTTTTATAATCCAAGACCATGTGAAGTCCCTGTTCCCAGGCCTCAAACTCCAGTCTGTGATTGACCTCAGGGGCTCCAACTAGAGCTCCCCAGAGTAGTTCTGTCACTGCTAGCAAATAGCTTGCCTCCCTGCCTGCTATGACAGTCCAAGATTCCATTCTCCTATGGATGACTACTGCCTACAGGGCTCCAGCCCTTCAGTAATTGCATTCAAATATGTTCATATTCTCCCTTTCTCTTCCTCTCCTAAAGCTTTGGCCTGAGGCAGTGCTGGTGTCTAGTCAGCTAGCCTGAGCCTAGGATATCAATCCTTATTCATAAGTCAATCCCCAGCTATCTTTAGGTGCAGATCTCTGGAACCCTCACTTCCTTTTGATTCTACCTGTATCTGACACTGGGATGTAGACTCCTAAGTCAAGCAGACAAAGCAAGACGGCCCACCCTGCCCCCAGGGCTTATGACTTCTTGATTCCTCCCAGTTTGCTCTGGGGAAATTGTACTACCAACTATACAGAGCCCACAGAGATCAGTGACCCCTCTCCCAGGTTGTCCCTGGATGCTCTGCTTCACTCCCAACTCTTTTCCATTTTTGCCACTTTTAGCATTGATTTTGTAGTTATTTCTGATTGTTTGTGGGGGAGTTTGGAGAATGAGGCAGTCTCACACCCTACTCTGCCATGTTCTGTTAGTATGAATAACTTCCATTTTTAAAAAATCACCTTTGCCAATTTCCTGGGTGTGAGGTAAAATCTCAGCAATTATTTCATTTACATGTATCTTTTTATTACTTATTTGGAGTCTTTTTATAAGGCTATTATTGATCATTTCCCTTTTTTCCCTTATTTTAAATAAATGATATGCATCTTTTAAAATATTCACATATTATAATTTAATTTCATTAATTAAAATTAATGGATTAATGAATATTTCTCTATTTAAATATACATAGTTAGTTGTAGCATGTTATAGTGGATAGAGGCTGAAGTTGAGATGTGTAATACATGAGTTCCTCTCTAACCTCTGATATATGCTGGCTTTGTGATCCTGGACAAGTCAACCCCTCAGTGACCTGGAAAATTCACAAGTTATGGAGTAGTAGCTAATTTATATCTATATAGGAAGATTTCCCCCCTCTTAGAGATATCCCCATACCAATTAAATCAAAAGTCAAAACTGAAAATTAAAAGTACAGTTACCCTGGCTGCACAGTGATTTTCTCCAAAAGGATTTCAATATATCATGGATCAGCATAAGAAGTTAAATGGAAAATTTTGGAGAGCTTTGCAGAAGCCATAGATGGCTTGTAAAGGCCACCAGATGGCACAGAAAAAAAAGTTTAGAAACTCAGAAATGCATGCTTAAACCAAATTTTACAATAAAGTATAGTAAACACCTCGTAAAAGAAAAGGAAAATTCAAACTTCTCTGGTACAAAGAGAAGGCTAAACAATTTTACAGGGTTTTTTTGAATCTCAGAGATATCCTGCCCCTAACCCCTATGATATGGACCATCAATTGGCTACTCTCTACAGTTATGTAGTCCACAGCCATCCACCCTCTGTGACTTTTATCCATGACCTCCTATAAATCCATGGAGTTGGGGGGTGGGAGGGAGGTCACCCTGTGGGTACTAATGAAGCAAAAAGGCTATCCATCTGTCAGCATTTGCTCTTGCTATATCATTCCCCCATTGCTTTCTCCATCTCGCCATCTCTGATGGCCTCCTTATGCTGTTTTTCCTGTGGAAACTGTATCATATCAACTAACCAATCAACAATCACTTTTCAAACTTTTTTAACATGTGCCAGGCATTGCACTAGGTGTTGGGGAATACAAAAAATGAACTAGGCAATTGAATTCCTCAAGAAGTTGATGTTCAAATTCTGAAGGACTTATATAAAAGAATGCTATTCACATTCAGAGGAAAAATTGTGGGAGTAGAAACGCAGAAGAAAAACAACCACTTGAACACATGGGTTGATGAGGATATAATTAGGGATTTAGACTCTAAATGATCACCCTAGTGCAATTATCAATCATATGGAAATAGGTCTTGATCAATGATACATGTAAAACCCAGTGGAATTGTGTATTAGTTAAGGTGGGCAAGTGGGGGGGGTTGGAAGGGAGGGAAAGAACATGAATCATATAACCATGGAAAAACATTCTAAATTAATTAATTAATTAAAGTTTTTAAATTAAAAAAAAGTAGTTGATGTTCAAATCATCACAGTTTAGAACTAGAAGGTTCTGTCTAGCCCAACTTTCTAATTTTATAGTTGAAGTAACTGTGAGACACACAGAGGTTAAATGACTTGCCCAAAGTCACACAGGCAGACAGTTGCAAATACAGAATTTGAACCCAGACCTTCCAATGTTAAATCCATTTTTTGTGTTGTTTTTTTCTGCACCACATGACATTCTGCTTCATTTGTAATGTGTTTTAGCATGCTCATGCCCACTCTTTGTCTCTTTATTGCCCTTTGGATAAACATCTGAATAGGTTATTTTATTACACAAGTCTTAGGGAATCACACAAAAGGCTCACACTGCTAATAAATGTTAAAGGCATGATTTGAACCTAGATCTTCCTAACTCCAAATCCAGCACTCTATTATGCCATACTGCCAATACAAATGGCAATTGTTATTATGATTATCATTATTAGTAATCTCAGCTTACCATGACTATTGGTTGCCATTTGGACCACAAGCCCATAAGAGAAAGACCCTTTTCACCCAATAACTGTATATCTAATTGCAGATAATATATCTAGGAGAAAGGTAGCAGCCTCCTGAGTGCTAACCTTGCAAATTCAAACTTTGAAAGTAAGGGGAAATTATACAATGAAGCTACTCTTCAAATCACCTCTCAGAAATGCCTCTGCCATATTTCTTTGCTTCTGGGAATAGTAATTTTGTTTTTGCTATTCCTAAATCAAAGAAAAATCATATGAGTCATTTGCAGTGGAATATTGAGAGTTAAGGGGTTAATTCAATCAGGAGAACCATTCAGATCTGGAATAATATCAGAGTCCTGCCTATATTAGAGCAGCAAAGATGCAGCTAGTAATTACTGCTGCCTACTGGGTAGAGTATGAGGTAGATGAGCAATGCCAGGTCCCACTATCATCCATCATTACCCAGCATATCCAGTTGGGCATGAGACACAGAGGAACCAAGGGGAAGAATTGGAGGAGGCAGAAAAGAACATAGCCAGAAACAAGAGTGCAAGCTGATGAAATAAGAAATGTGGGGGCCATCCAAGACAACCTAGGCAAATGCAGTACTTGAAAGCAGAGTCTAAGAAGCAGAGAAGCCAGGATCAAAACTGTCATGAGGCCGGACCACAGCAGGAATGCCAGCAGAGTCATGACTAATGGGAATTTTCTTCTGATAGTTCTTGGTGTCTGGTGACTCATTTTGATTGGGTATAACCAGGTGACTGGCTTTCATTCTAACTCCAGAAACTTACAGCCCTTATTTGCTTGGATCAGGCAGAGAGGGCCTCTAATCATAATGTTTTATACAAAATCTCAACAGTTTCCTCTTTCCAGCTCTCAATTTGATTAATGGATCTTCTTTAATCCATAAATCATTCATGCTGATTTTAGCCTAAACTTACTCCATTATCCATTGTATTCTTTTAAATCAGTAATTAAATGTGAACACCATAGTTTTCACTCCTGCCTTGCTTCTTCCCAATGTTATTAACAAAATTGATTTCTACTTGACCCTCTACTTTGATGCATCATACCTGATGGCATCTCTTACTATTCTAATCACTCTGCTTTTCCTGATACGTTGGGGATGCAAGTTTCTGCACGTTCCTATTTTCTCCTCTTTGGGGAAGACAACACAGCTGAGCCATTGTGGAAGGAAAGTAGGAGGCAAAGCTGCTGAGCCAGGAGAGTCCTACAACATTTCCATCAAAGCTGGAGCTGTGATTAACCAGCATATTTAAGCAGGGAAGAATAATGCAACCATTGCTAATGTTTGTTAAAAAACCAATCCCCATAATTCTATTGATACAGAGCAATTGAGTGCAAGGAGAAAAGGGGAAGTAAGCAGCTAAGACTATTTGTTGCAGGTGCCCTTTTTCGCGAGATAGCATGATATATTGTGGTTGTGTCAAACTCAAATAGAAATGGGAGTCTCTAAACAATACATAAGGATCCCTGTGGGCTGCATACTGACTTATATAAGGTACCTATAAATATTATTTATATTTTATTGTATTTTTTGTTTATTTGGTTAAATATTTCTCAACTGCATTTCAATCTGATTCAGGCCAATATTGTGGGCCACATATAGCTGCAGGCAGTATTTTTTTTAACCCTTACCTTCTGCCTTAGAATCAATGCTATGTATTGGTTCCAAAGCAGAAGAGTGGTAAGGGCTAGGCAATGAGGGTTAAGTGACTTGCCCAGGGTCACATGGCTAAGAAGCAGGAGGTAGTTTTAATGCTTCTGCTGTAGTGGATAGAATGCTATTCTTAGAATCAAGAAAAACCCAAGTTCAAATAATGCATCAGACTATGAGAATATAAATTGTAGTTGAGGTATAAGCAGAGGAAAGCATAGTTTTGGATCTTGGGCAGCTGTTTAAATGGGAAAGCCTGGATGGTATGCTATATTGGATAGTCCTTGAAATAGAATATGATAGATATTTACAATGTGCCAGGCAATGTGTTAAGTTCTGAGGATACAAATAAGAAGAAAAAAAAATCTTTATGGGGCAGCTGGGAGGCTCAGTGGATTGAGAACCAAGCCTAGAGATGGGAGGTCCTGGGTTCAAAATTGACTTGAGACACTTGCCAGCTGTATGACCCTGGGCAAGTCTTTTAACCCCCATTGACTAGCTCTTACCACTCTTCCTTCTTGGAACTAATACTCAGTATTTATTCTAAGGAGGAAGGTAAGGGTTTGTTTGTTTGTTTGTTTGTTTGTTTGTTTGAAAGCTCTCAAGGATCTTACAATCTAATGGGGGAAGATAATGCACAAAAGGAAGATAAAAAGGAAAGGGGAGGGGCATGATGATGGAGGAGTTGAAACCAAGCAGAGCCTAGGTAAGAAAAGTTGGCTAGGATACAGAGCCATCTATATAGGGAGACTTTGGGAGGCATTTTCTAGCCCTTCAGGCACAGGGGCTGAGATAGCTGAAGATACTGCTGAGACCTGAGCACCAGGATGATGATGATGGAGCTGAAACCAAGCAGAGCATGTAGTAAAGCCAAAGAGCTTTTAGGTTTAGGGGTCAAATGTCAAGGAATGCTAAGGGACAGGAAAGGGTACACAGAAAAGAGAAGAGGAATGAAAAAGACAAAATTCATCCACTTCATAATTTTGCAAAGGTCAGTCCTGCTTGTAGGAGCCACCATCTCTGGGGCAATTGGGACTAGATAATGGAATCAGAATATGCCTCCTTCAGTGTCTATATGACTTACTCTAGCCTATTCCCATGGCTTTGTACACACCATTTGTTTTAGGATTACCAGACATTGTGCCACTGCCAATACTTTCTCTCTCTCTCTCTCTCTCTCTCTCTCTCTCTCTCTCTCTCTCTCTCTGATATATTAGTAAGAATGCTGTTAGGAGTCTATGACATAGCCCCTAAAAAGCAGTGCAATATTGTGTTCAGCCAAGCCAAGCAGCATCCCCATTCTCATCGCAGCTCTCAGAAAGAAGACTAGTGTCCCTGGGATCATGGAGGACAGAAAAGTGTTAGAATATAAAATATTGAAAAGTTTATCATTTTGATAACTAAATAGAGAATAACTATGTGGAGAAATTTCAAGAAAGAACAAGAACAATATGCAATGAGTGACACTCTACCTACTCAAAGGAGATCAGAAAACCCTGTGCTTTAAGCTAAAGTAAAAGGTCCAGCTCTCATAGTGATGATCTAATCTAAGTGGAAAAGTCAATTTAGCAAGACTCCAACAAGGGTTGATCATGCAGGTTTCATGGAGATAATATAGAAATCACCAGTTATCTATATTATTTTATTGTTAGAGAATCAACTAACCCTATTGCCAGGGGCAGTGTTACTGTCAGTCATTTCAATCATGGCTGATTCTTCGTGATCCCATTTGGGTTTTCCTTCTCTAGCCCATTTTACAGATGAGAAAACTGAGGCAAACAGGGTTGAGACTTGCCCAGTATTCTTACAATATTAGGACGTCTCTGGTGTCAGATTTGAACACAGGAAGGCTTCATTTTCCTGATTGTATGTCAGCCACTCTAGAGATAATACCAAATTCTTTTCACCTTGATTCCCCAACTCAGAATCCTTGATTTCCCCAAATGAGCACCTTCTTAATTCAATGTTATTTCATCATTCCTTACCTGGTTGTTCCTTTTGAATGCCCTTCCATTTCCTCCTAAATTGGCTAGGTGGAATGGGTGTAGTGTGAGGGAGAAGTCAAAAATATAAGCTCATGTGAACACACAAGGGTGGCGGTGCCTTCAATAGGATCAGGGATGTTTTGAAGAGAAGGTTTGAAGGGAAAATAATGAGTTCTGTTTTGTACATGTTGAATTCCAGATGCCTATGAATTAGCTCAGAGCAAAACAAATTCTTTCTCCTGAGGGAGTCCAATTTCCCCCATTACAGAAGAAATCTTTGTTTAATTCCAAATGCTCAGTAATCCTTCTTTTGCTTATCTCTCATATTTTACCACTTTCTAACCTCTTGATGCAAGTAAAGATTTCCCCTTCTCTCTTAGATCTTTTTCCTCCTTGTTTCTTGCCTAAAGCATTTCTTCTATTCCACTTCATTCTCCCAAATGACTTGGAGAGCAGAAAAATGTTTCTTGAGGCCTCTCATCTTTTCTAGGAAGGAGACTAAACTATATTTTGTTCATGCATAGTTATTGCATGGCACCAACAGAAATATCAGCATTGCACACTCCTAGAAGATCATTGAAAATTTCCTTTTTAACTCTATTTTTAAATTTTCAATTACATGTAAAAATAATTTTTGACAATTGTTTTTTGGCATTTTTCAATTCAGATTTCTCCCTCTATCCCTCTCCTTACCCAACCCTAGTCAGTAGTTTGATATAGTTTATTAAGTGCTTTGGACACTGGTTTTGAAGAAAGCAAGACACTCAATCTTTTGTTATTATCACTAATATTTGTTTGTTACACTCATTCACTGTTCTAGGGGACTCAGTCTTTGGGGGTCCCCTCAGGAGGATTGAATACGTTCTGGAAGATTAGATGTCCACCAGGCAAAGTTGACTCAGCTGCTTTTGATTGAAAGTGGCTGATTGCTGCCCAGCCCTATTGTAAACAGAAGCTTCCCTGAGCTATCCCCTATATGAAGATTTCAAGCCAGAATCTCATTACCATGTAGGCTTTATTTAGTTACCTATCTCTTCTCTCCTCCCCTCTTGCTCCCACTAGTACTTAATATAGCTCCTAGTGTTTGCCTGGCCTCCATGTTTTAGGAAGGATTTCCATATCTTTGCTGAGGTAAGCCAGATTCCTCCTCCTCCCACCTCCACACATAAAAGGGAGGTCATATCACACATGTCCTCCTACAGAAAGGAATAAGAAATAAGGATCTTGAGGGAAGGGGGACAGAAATTATTTTAGAGCTCTTACTCAAGAAGGTGTCAGCACAATGGTAAGGGACAGCTCCTGGTTTGGTCAATACCAAAATCTGGGAAAAATAGAAGAGCCAATGCAAGTGGTAGGCAGCATTCTGCTGGGAAAATATAAAGGAGGAGGAAAGTCTGTTACTGGTAGATGTAATTGGATTGGACAATTTTGGTACCTTAGAATGCTTTGAATATCTAACGGTGCAAGAGAAAGACCCAGCTGAATCTTTGGGGTTTAAAAATAGTATTCCCATATTGCCTGGTTATATTGGGAAGTATGTTCCTGATATGATAGAGAATCAATTGAAGGAAAATATGTATCTCGATATCCCTTCCTTGGGTATCCAGTGCACTGGGTTAGTGTTACCATTCCTAGTCAACAAAGAGTCAGTGTTCTTATAAGTTAAGTTCATGATGACTCTTATTGAGGCAGCCCTTGATGCCCTTCTGATTTGGTGTTTGTTTGGAGACTCTGCCCAGTTACCTTAATTGTATGTTTGAGAGTCTAGTACTAACAATCTAAAGCAGTGGTTCCCATACTTTTTTGGCCTACTGCCCCCTTTCCAGAAAAAATATTACTTAGCCCCCTTGAAATTAATTTTTTAAAATTTTAATAGCAATTAATAGGAAAGATAAATGCACCTGTGGCCATCACTGTACTGCTGGATCTCTGCAGCAACCACTAGGGGGTGGTAGCGCCCACTTTGGGAATCACTGATCTAAAGAGACAGATGGAAAAGGAAGATCCAAATATTTAAAACATAGCAAATGGGAGTGGAGGGGTGGGGAAGCTAGATGTCTCAGTGGATAGAGAACCAGATCTAGAGATAGGAAGTCCTCAGGTCAAATCTGGCCTCAGATACTTCCCAGCTATGTGACCCTGAGCAAGTCACTTAACCCTCATTTCCTAACCCTTACTGCTCTTCTGTAAGGGTTAAAAAAACAAAAATAAAAACAGTGATGGTACCAAACAGCAATGTGTCAGGTGCTGGAATCTTGCTCCTTTCTTCCTCTTCCCAATGGATAGTGCTTGCCTGAAGACATAAAAATCTAAAGACTGAGGAAAACACAATATGGGGCCCCTCCCCTTTCCCATGCCCACATCATCATACTTTAGGTTAATGTTTTCTAACCTTTATGTAGTGAAATCCTCCTATTAGTAGTAGTTATGCACAATTTTCATTAAATAATCTAAACAAATAATTGAGCTGATATTTAAATAAAAGATTTTTATAATTCTATTAATAGAAATAGAACAATAATACCCATAGTTATTCATTTAAATACTTCAATAGCTTCATGTTTATAGTTTATAAAATGATAATTATAATATTATTGTTAAATATGATATTATTGATGATAGCACTACTGATGAATCTTTTTTTAACCATTGAGATGGCAACTCCAGTAGAAAATACAATTAAAGGGGCAGCTGGGTAGCTCAGTGGATTGAGAGTCAGGCCTAGACACGGGAGGTCCTAGGTTCAAATCCAGCCTCAGGCACTTCCCAGCTGTGTGACCTTGGACAAGTCACTTGACCCCCATTGCCCACCCTTACCACTCTTCCACCAAGGAGTCAATAACCAGAAGTTAAGGGTTAAAAAAAAAAAGTTGAAAAAAAAAAGAAAATACAATTAAAAGAAGTTACAAATGGAAGCAAAACTTATACCACTGATGAACAGGAAAAAATTTTATTCACCCACAACCAAAAATTAATACGACTTTGGGATTCAAATGTTTGTTTCACTATACTGTAGTCTATTAACTATTCTTATCCAGATAGTGTAAGAACAGATGTATCTTAAGGTTTGGAAATAAGTATGTCTCCCAAAAATAAAAATAAAAATTCTGTAGGTCAGTCAAGTGATTAATAAGTGACTCTTCACTTTCTTTTACTTCATTTGTATGATGGGCATTTTAAAATTAGGAACTATTTCAAAATATTCGCTTGTACATTTATCGCATAAAGCTCTAACTTTTCATAAGTATGATAATTTTATCTTTCTGAATCAGAATAGGAATTTGAGGACCCTGTCTCAATTTATTTTGAATATTTTTAAAACCTTTTTTAATTCATTCATTTATGGTATACAAATTATTTTAATTCCGTTTGAAGGAGTAATAGACTATAATAACTAGATCAATTACAGGTTAAACTCAAATGATTTAGTTTAGCTTGGTTTAGGCTCATATATAGACTGAACTTTTTTTTTTTTTTTTGCTTCCTAGTCCTTTCTTTTTTCTATTCCCTATCCAAGACTAGATAGATTCTTCTTAGTTCCATTGCTGTCTAAGGAACAAAGGTCCTTTCTGTCTTGACCTAATATCTATCTCTCATATTATTCCTTTTGTGGTTTTTTTTTTTGTCATTTTTTCAGTCACGTATGACTCTGCCACCCTATTGGGGGGTTTTCTTAACAAAAATACTGGAGTACTATGCCATTTCTTTCTCTAGTTCATTTTATGGATGAGGAAACTGAAGCAAATGAGGTTAAGTGACTTGCCCAGGGGTCACATGGCTAGTAAGTGTCTGAACCAGAAACTGTCTCGTTTTTTTCAACAGTAAATTGAAAATAACAGCAGCTACCTTCTGGAATTGTTGTGAGGATCAAATGAGACAATATTGTAAAGTGGTTAACATGGTGCCTGATACAAAATAAGCATTACATGATAATACATATATAACCTAGATCAAATCACCAGCCAGCAACAGGAGAGGGAAGGGAAGGGAGGGGAGGGAGGGAAATAAGTTCAATTGTATAACTTAGGAAAATTTTCGTGGGAACTTGTTTTTACGGGGAATTAAAACATATATAAATTTTAAAAAAACAAGATAGGCACTAAATAAATGATTGTTTCCTTCTCTCCTCTTTGCTCATCTTAAAAGTAATATAGCATAACTTAACCATGTCCCTATACTTAGACATTTAGTATTTCTGTACTCTAGCTACTATTAAAACTGTGAGATTATGCACATATAAATATAAAATGTATGTGTGTGAATGGGAAATAGAATGCACAAGGGTTATGTCTTAAATGAAGATGGCTTCACAAAGAATGAAATTTAGTCGTTGCTTTTCTTAAAGTATGGTTAGGAGCCTTCATCAACAACACATGTACTAAGTGTGCTTAACACTTTTACCACACAGACTGAATTTCATCTTGTTCTTCCTCTTCGGGTGCTGGCAACTTCTCTTGAAGCTCTCCTCCTGGCACCCAAAGATATTTAAAATGTGTGTTATAATCTTCCTTCAGTACAAAGCAGAGGAGGTATATAGCTACTTACTCTTTCCCTAGAATGCTTTAGAGGAAAAAAAATTATACCAGAAATAAATAGCTTTTCTTGAAATAGGTAGGGATGTGAGCACGTTTAGTAAGATATATCCCAGGTGATTATTCCCCAGTTAGGAAGGTATAGGCTTAAATTCCACATCTGAAAATCGCTTCTAATCATCACAGAAAAATCATTTAACCTCTCTGAGCCTTAGTTTCTTCCCCTGTAAAATCACAGTAGCAATGTAAATTTTATTTCCATTTTACATATAAGAAAACCAAGGCTCAGAGGAGTACAATGACTTGCCCATGATCACAAAGCTAGTGAATGTTGGAGCCAGGAGTCAAAATCAGGTCTCCCAATTCAAGGTCTAATGTTCCATTAACAACATGAATCTTACTCTCACTAAATTTGGAGTGAGGAAAACTGAATTCCAATTTTGGCTCCACCATTAACTTGAACAAGTTGATTAATCTTTCCAGGTCTCACTTGCCTCAGGTGTGATTTGAATAATTTGCAAGTAATGTGGCCAAAATCAATGCAACTAATATAAGAAGAGAAAACATTAATAGAGAAAAGTTCTTTATACTAAAATGATATCCAAGATATGTAGAAAATCAAAACAACTTTGTAAGACCAAAGATTATAGAATTTGAGATCTGGAAGGAACCTGAATAGCCATATCATCCACACCATAAACAAAAAGAATCCCCACTATAATATACCATGACAGGTATGTAACCTCTTCCTGAAGACCTCCAAGGAGGAGAAACTCACATTTCAAGGTAAAACATTCTACTTTCAAATAGCTCTAGTTGCTAGAATTTTTTCCTAACATCAAGTCTAAATTCATCTCTTTATAGCATCCATTCATCGTTCCTGGTTCTGCCCTTTAGAGCCAAACAAGTCTAATGTCTACTCACGTGACAGCTCTTCAAAAACTTGAAGATAATGTCATTTCCTCTGGCCCACTGAGTCTTATCTTCTCCAGCTAAACATGATCATTTACTTCAACCTCATGATATAGTCTAAAGGCTCTTCACCATCTTGACTATCCTCTTCTTGACATGCCACTGCTTATCAATATCCTTTTCAAACCACAGAGCCCAGGACTGAACACAATAGGTCAAATGAGGTCTAATGAGGGCAGAGTATAAGGAGATGTACCTCTCTATTCCTGAAAGCTATGTTTGTTTGCTTGTTTGTTTTTTAATATGACCCAAGATCAAATTAGCTTTATTGGCTGTAGCATCTCAAACCTGACTCATATCCATTAAAATTCCCCAGATCTTTATTTTAGAACTGCTGTCTAACCAGCCCTCCTCTAAGCTACAGGAGAGTTGTGGGGGTTTTTTGTACCCATGTGTAAGACTTCAGATTTAGTCTATTGAATTTCACCTCATTGGATTCATCCCAATGATCTGGCCTGTCAAGATCCCTCTAGATCTTGATTATCATTCACTGTAAGCTAATCCTCTCAGCTTTACAAATTTGATAAACATACCATCCATGCCTTTATTAAAGTCATTGATTCAAATATTAAATAGCCTAGGGCTAAACAGATCCCTTAGCTCCTCTATTGCCTTCTTAATATTGAACCATCAACTCTGTGATTCTTGTCATCTAACAGTACTGAATACAGCTAATTCTAATCTTTTCTAATCTGTATCTCTCCTTCTCCATAAGAATCGTTTAAGACACTTTGTTGAAAGCTTTGCTAAAATTCATGTGAATTATTTCCACAGTATTCCCTCATATACTAGTTTAGTAATCCTGGCCCCCCAAAAAGGCAAAGACTTTAGTCCAGCATGATATGGTCCTGATTAAACCATTTTGACTCTGTAATTTTTACTTCCCTTTATGAATATTTTCCAACTTTCTCTTTAATGATCCAGTCTACAATTTTCCAAAGAATCAAAATCAAGCTCACTGGCCTTCAGTTTGAAGGCTTTCTCCTCTTCACTTTTTTTTGAAAGTGGGAATAACACTCACCTTTTTCTAATCCTCTGATACCATCTCCTGTTTTCCAAATATCTTTCAACTATCACTGACAAAGTTTCACCAGTCACATCTGTCAGTCCTTCTATTATTCAACAATAATCTTGGTCAGGTGACTTGTATTCATCTAGGGATTAAGTATTTTCTCATACCTTACTTATCCTGTATATCAACTCTCTCTTAGTCATTTTCATTTGGTTATATTGAATACAAAGGTCATGGTAGAGAAGACAGAAGCAAAATACAAAGATGGATCTACCCTGTTCTTTATTGTCAGTTATCATCATCCAATCCTCTCCCAAACAAAGGTCCAACCTTTTTTTGAACCTCTTTTAACACTCAGTATGGCTTTTAGGAAAAATCCATTTTGCTGTCATTATTTTCCATTTCCTGCTTCAATTCATTCTGAATTTTAGCAATCCTGATACTTTCTTTGGAGAGGCTGAGGAGGGGGAGGGAATAGGAAGTGTGGATCATGCCACAACCTTAATTCACCTTAGGCTATGTGGTTTTGCTTCCCTATTTTCCATATTTCTATTTAAAATAAGTTGATTAGTGGATTTCCTGTGATATAACTAGGTCTTTTTAGAGAAGTTCCATTTTTCCTTCTCATTGTAATTGTTTCCCCTTGTCTTCAGAATTTCATCCTTGAATATATCTTACCCCTCCTATGCTGACTTCTCCTGTAGCATTCTAGTCCTACTTGCCTTTCCTCTAAATCAGTGATTCCCAAAGTGGGTGCCACCACCCCCTAGTGGGTGCTGCAGTGATCCAGGGAGGGCAGTGATGGCCACAGGTGCATTTATCTTTCCTATTAATGGCTATTAAAATTTAATAAAAAATTAATTTCCAGGGCCTCTAAGTAATATTTTTTCTGGAAAGGGGGCGGTAGGCCAAAAAAGTTTAGGAACCACTGCTCTAAATCCTTTGAAATTCACTTTGCCCAAATCCAAGGTGAGGCTTTCCTTTTCTCTATCCTCCAGGCTTCCCATCTTTTCCATTCCAACAACAAGAATCTCCCCGTGAGATATAAGAAATAAAATTAATATAAAAAGGATAGCTTAAAATCATTATGGGTTTTTAAAGATTTACTAATAGTCTCTAGAAAATAAAGCCACGTGCCATTCTGGCTTAGTCAGTTTAAAAAGTGCACTGTTACCTGCCACCCCCATGCTGCTGGATTGGAAGCAAAAGAGAAAGAACAAGTCTAGCCACTCAATTTTATCCTCCTGTCTACATCATCATGTAGCTGTCTATGTCATCACATAATGACAGGAAGCCAGTGGGCTCATGGGAAATGTAGTTGAAGGACCCCAAAATTTCCAATAACACATTCCCTACCCACCCCACCCCCTCAGAGCCAAGGGAGACTGGTCTCCCTGAAGGTTCTTGTAAACATAATCAACTTTTTAAATTACAGTAATTTGGGGATAAAAGAAAAGAGGACAAAACCAATGATCCTTTGATTGCTAGGCACATTGACAAAAAGCCAATTAGGGGGCAGTTCCCTTTGGCATAAGAGTGTACAATCAAAACAAATGTATTCTACCTCCCATAGTTCAATCAACTGCACCCCAAAGTTCACTGTGGATCTTCTTGATGCAGTGTATGGTCTCTGTGGGCATCTTCATGATGCCTTCTCCAAACAGGTTTGTTGTCTGGGTTCTGGGGAGGTAGCAAATTTCTTGTCCTGAAATTACTCTTAAGAGAATTTAAACTTTACATTATAGATTATAATGCATACATATCCCACTGAGGAGAATTATAACCCAGAAAATCAGATGAATAGCTCTCAACTATTAATAACCTTAGAAAAGATTGCTCCAAATCTCTAATGCTAAGAGAAATGCAAATCAAAACAACTCTGAGATTTCACTTCATACCTAGCAATTAATTTGGCAAAAGTGACAAAATATAAGAATAATCAGTGTTAGAGGAGCTGTGTATGACAGGTACATTAATGCATTATTGGTAGAGGTGTGGGTTGATCTAACCATGGAGAAAAAAATTTGGAATTATGCTTAAAAAAGGAACTAACGTGTCTACATCCTTTGACCCTTTAATCTCATTGCTGAGCATATACTCTGATGGGGTCAAAGACAAAAAGAGACTCATCTATACCAAAATATTGATGGCAGCACTTTTTGTTGTAGTGCTGAAGAATATAAGTAGATGCCCACTGATGAGGCAAATTGTAATTGAATATGTTATGTTCCTAAAATAAGCAATGAATATAAAGGATTCATATAAGTATGATAAGACTCATATGAACTGATGCAGAATAAATAAGCATACTCAATGACTAAGAAGATGTAAAGAACAATAATAAAAATATATGTTGTGTATTAATAATAGCTAAACTTGGTCTCAGAGAAGATATGAGAAAATATACCTCCAACTCTCCTTTATAAAGGGAAGAGACTTTGGGTGTGGAATATTACAACTAGAGTTAGAGATGATGGTTGTGTTGGCTGATTTTGCTGAACTGCTTTTTTCTTTTTCTGTGTTAGTATTTGTTACAAGGACTGGCTTACTGAGAAGGAGTGGGAGAGTGATATATTTGGAAATGAAAGGAATATAAACTTTTTTTAAAAAGAAGTTATATATGATGAATATATGCAAGCTACAGCAGAACGAGTGCTGGATTTGAAATGAGAGGGTTTGAATCTTAGCACTGATCCCTATTAACTGTTAGATCTTAGGCAAATTATGCCTTAAAACTCAGTATCCTAAGCTACAAAATAAGCAAATTGAACGAGTAACTTTGGAGGTCCTGTCTGGTCTTAAATCTCTGATCCTATAATTTCTAAGGCTGCTTCTATCTTTAGTATTCTGTGATTCTCTTTCAATGAAGCAATCTCCAGACTAAGCCTCAACCAACCACGGCTTCATTCTCTCTCTCTCTGTGTCTCTCTCTGTCCCTCCCTCTCTCCCTCCTTCTCTCTGTCTGTCTGTCTGTCTGTCTCTGTGTGTGTGTGTGTGTCTCTGTCTGTGTCTCACTGTCTCTGTCTCTCTGTCTCTCTCTGTGTCTTTATCTTTCTGTCTCCTCCCCCCCTCCCTCTCTCAGTCTCTGTTTGTCTCTATCTCTGACTCTTATCTTTGTCTGTCTCTCTCTGTCTCTGTCTGCCTGTCTGTCTGTCTCTTTCTCTGACTCTGTCTCTGTCTGTCTGTTTGTCTGTCTGTCTGTCTCTCTTTCTCTCCCTCCCTTTCTGTCCCTCTCTCTTTCTGTCTCTCTGTTTGTCTCTATCTCTGACTCTTATCTCTGTCTGTCTCTGTCTGTCTGTCTGTCTGGCAGAATAGTTTTAAAGTGATTGTTCCTCCACTTCCACTCCTCTTCATCCTTAGCTGGAGGTCATAGTTCTTACATAAATGAAAGTGATACTTGTGGGGCACCAAGCATCAAATTAAATGTAATAAACATTCTAGGTAGGGACTGGCTGATTAGTTTGGTGACATTTTCGAGGATGAAACATCACCACCAACTAAGCTGAGGGAACCAACTTCTCAGCCTTATTTCCCTGCTTCCTATTCTCAGGCTTTATCTCTGTGGCTCCAGTCAGGTGAAATCTATTGTTATTTAAATTTCTCCCTGTCTTTTTTTTTTTTTTTTTTTTTTGGTGAGTTTTATCTCCATGTGGGGCTTTTGTAGCTTTTCTGAGCCCCTCAGCATTGTGGAGTGAATCTTGTCTGAGGTTTGATTGACAGGACATGTAGCTCACCACCTGCTTCTCAGTGCTTCACTAGATAATGGCTGTTGAAAAAATTGACAAATGCAGTCTAGTCTGAGCTCCTGGGTGAGGTGGGCAGGGAAAGGACAAAAGAAAGCCAATGTGACTGGAGCCACATGAATAGCTCATACCAGATCAGAAGGAGTTTCTAATTTGAATGTGTGAGTAGCTTATTGTCATGCTACATGAGGAAAGGGAGAGGATAGCTTAGGTTGTCTTGTTTATGTTGTCCTGGATCTTTATCATACAAGCACAATGTGCCCCTTTGGGAAACAGGCAATGGAAACATCAGGAAATATGCTAAATGGCACAGGAAAATTGATCACGTTCTTACTTCAGTCTTCTGGTCCTAGATAATTAAAACTTATTCTTAGGCATATATAGTAAAATCTAAATTAGCAATGACTTAAGTATAGAGACAGATATGCTTTGGTAATGAATCATAGATCTAAAGCTGAAAAGACCTCAGGAGGTATCCAGTTCATTCCCCTCATCTTTCAGAGGCCCCGGGAATTTGCTCAAGGTCACAGAAATAGTAATCTTCAAGAGTGAGATGTGAACCCAGGTCCTTTGATGCCAGAACCATTAGCTCTTTCCACTGTACCATGTTGCAATATTTTAAAGAAGGTGAACAACAACAACAACAAAATCAAATCCTTCAGTCCAATACATGATTATAATATAGTACAGGTGTTACAGGAAAATTATAGATCAGGATTTATTATAGTTAGTGGTCTGCTTTTGCACTAACTATAATAAATACTAATCTATAATTTTCCTATAACACAGGGGATAGAATATCAATCAATATAGAATCTATGAAACTTAGAATAAGAAAAGACCTGTTTTCAAATCTTGGCTCTGTTGCCTACAAGCTGGGTGGCAGGGCTATGTCATTTAATCTCTCTGAGACTCAGATATAGCAGGGATAATAATAGATGAAGAAGTATTTCCCTTGAAGAACTGTAGCTCATATGCGACCTTGTGTCCAGAGCTTCACAAATTTTAAACTGTTATGTAAAGCCAGTTATTTTAACCCAGAGATCTCTGCTCTCCAGGGTATATACTGCAAGGAGGTTGAAAGACAGAAGGACAAGATGCCAAAATATGACAGAAGCAATTTTTGTAGTAATAAAGTGAAAGGAGAGTAGATACCCATAGATTGGGGAATGTTTTCAACAAATGGGAACACATACTTTTAATGGAATATTACCATGCCATAAGAAATGACTAATAGGAAGAATTCAGAGGAGCATAGGAAAATGTGTAATAAATTATGGAGAGAACAGAAAGTAGAACTAGAAATGCAATATATACGGTGACTATGATAACAATAATGGAAAGAACGAACAAACAAATAAAATTCTTCAGTACAATATAATTATAATGACCAAACCTGGACCAGAGGAAGGCATAAGAAAAAGCACCTCTCATCCTTCTTTGCAAAGGTAGAGAATTATTCGTGTGCAACACTATATATTCTGTTAGATTTGATTGATGTATTGGTTAGTTTTAACTAAACTGTTTTTCTTTATAACAAGGATGGTTAACTGGGGAAGAGAGAAATATTTGGAAATTAAGTTGATCTAAACATTTAAAAATCAATAAAATTAATTTTCAATAAAGGTGATTATTATTACAATTATTAATAAGTGCAACAGAGATTTATGGTCCTTGAGAGAGAACCTCTCACCTGAATTTGTCTTTCAGGCCAGCAGAAGAACCTTTGTTATTTGTTAAGGAACCAAAAACTCAGACCTTTCAGTTACAAAAGCAAAGTACATGAAACAAATCAATTCTCTGTACAGCCCAGCCATTTTCAAAGGAAATGTGAGTTAGCCTATTAATGTTTCTATTTCTTTAGGAGGTCATCAAATCACTGTTTGGTAAGACTTTTTTTAAGAAACTACTACCTCATTGGCCACTGTTGATTTTTTTCAAGGTCATAGTCACTTGTCCATGGTAGGTTTTCAAAGCCACTCTTTGGTTTAATGGAAAGCACCAACAGGGACAGACAGTGCTCCATCCTGCTGATGGGAGAGGATGGTGGATTCCAGGAATGATGAAACAAGACAAAGAAAAGAGTGCATCACCCCCTCCAAAATGGAAGATGAAGGGATACTGCTCTGCAGAGTCAGGGATGTTTTCTTTGTCATTTGTAACTGCTCTCTGAGAAGCACAGCTTTGCAATAACAATGATTTAGCACATTACCCAGCTCACAGTGTGAGCTTACAAACATAGCATGTGGTCTGCACTAGCGACATCTGGTGGTTATGGTTTAAAAGGCCAGATGAAGCCGAATTGGCGTTATCTTCATCATCATGACCCTGCTTCTCCAAATGCACCATTAGGTTTGCAGTATGTGTTGGATCCAATTGTCCCAATGGCAAATGACAATCCTGGCTCTCTCAAGGACGTGGTTACTGTGAGTATTCACTTTGGGCAAGGTGCAATATAATTCACGTGAGCTTTTATCTGAAATTGGGGAGAAAAAAGAGATGTAAGTTATTAGAGGGAAGAAAAATAAAGGATGATTGACAATTGGAAAAGACATCTTCAAATATTTTCTTCTGTGATTCATTATTTTTCTCTTTTGATTCTGATACTCCAACCTCTCATAGTTTGTCACTTTCAAAATCATTTATTTGTTTCTTCCTTCTATCCCTAGAGATAAGTAATCTCAAAGAAAAGAATCCCATTCCTATGGTTTTGTACAATAATCCAGCTCTTTTGTTTTATAAAGATGTTGTGAATTCTTTGATTTGAATGTCCCAACAACCTCTCTCCCTATTTTCCTTCATTCCACAAATAATTTCTTCCTAATAATGCCATTCACTCTCACACATTTTTCAGATTTTTTTTGGATAATCTGTTTATGAAAATCTATAATGAATCAGAACACACCAAAATTATGCCCCAGACATCAATGAATATCTCCTTCTCCTTTTAGAGATAATAACATGATTTTATTTCTATTATCTAACAAAACCATATATGTATAATATGCATACAAAATACCAAATTAAATTCCCCCTGGGGCAATAGAAATAATAATATAATTCAGTGAACATTTATTTATTAAGTATCTACTATGTGTCAGGCACTGAGGATACAAAGAGAAAAAGACATTTTTTTCTGCTGTCAAGGAACTTAAATATAACTGGGGGAAATAACATGTATATAGACAAATGCCTAGTAACTTGAAGGAGAGATGCCAAGATTTTTTTTTTACATTTATATTTTATCTTTAATAAGAATCCCAGAACTTTATTGGAGCACCTCCTGATTCATTATCCACTATACTTTATATGACTCCCTTTTTAACCCCAAGATGAAACATATAAGACACATGATTTGTATTCTCTGGCAGCATGTTCTATTGTGTGATACAAAAAGCAGTGACATGGCAGAATAACAAAATGTAAGCTTCTTAATTTGTACCCTCACTGCTTAGTACACACTGAATGTCTGGCACATAGCAGACACTTAATAAATTCCTGAGGGTTGATTAATTGAGTCAGATTTGAATTCTAGTGCCATTTCTCCTACTATCTAATTATGTGATGTTGCACAAGAGTCTTTCTGGGCCTCACTTTCCCCCTGCATCAAATGAAGGGTTGGCCTAGATTAAGGGTTCTTCACTTAGGGGTCCACAATAAATGTCAGGGGGTCTGTGAAATTGAATGTAGAAAAATGCATCTTTGCTTCAATATAACTTATAACCTTTTAAATCCTATATATTTATTTTATACATTTTAAAACATTTTTAGAAGGTCATAGAAGTTACTAGACTGTCAAAGAGGTCCCTGACACTCACAAAAAGAGGGTTAAGAACTCTTGGGCTAAATGATCTCTCTTCCAGATTTCTGATTTAAGCCCTCATTTTATGGTATGCTGACTTAGCTTTGTCCTGCTATCCTCTTCCTTCTTAATATATCGAAAAATATTTAGTACTAATTGATCATATATCTAACACTCTACTGGTTCCGTTAAAGATTCAACAGGAAGAGACATGATCCCCACTCTCAAGGAACTTACAATATAGTTGAAGAAGCAACTCTAATATGAAGAAAAAAACAAGTGATGTGAGTTTACCATTAATTCCTACATTGTGTGGTAGAAGTTAAGGAGATAAAAGTTCAGAGTTCAATAATGGTAGGAGTAATCAGTAAAGGCTCTTTTGGGGAGGGAGATCTTGAAGAATGGGCAAGGTTTACACAGATGGAAAGATATATAAAGGGCAGAGGACCTTCTCTGAAGAATGGCATAGAATAGGTGAACTGTCCTGTTTTGCAGTTGATAGAATGGTTAATAACTTTGTACATACTAAAGGGCATGGCAACATCAGCAAAAAGTTTGGATTGGTCCAATGCAAAGCACATTTATTTTGGGATCAGGTTTTGGATTCAAGTCCTGTCTCTGTTGCTTATTTACCATAAGACCTTGGGTATATTATTAAACCTCTCTATGCCTCAGTTTCTTTGTCAAATAAGAGGTATTAACTAGATGGCCTCAAAGGTCTTTTCAAGCTTTAGATCAATGGTTCCCAAACTATTTTGGCCTACCACCCCCTTTCTAGAAAAAATATTACTTAGCCCCCTGGAAATTAATTTTAAAAAATTTTAATAGCAATTAATAGGAAAGATAAATACACCTGTGGCCATTACCACACCCCTGGATCGCTGCAGCACCCACCAGGGGGTGATAGCGCCCACTTTGGGAATCACTGCTTTAGATCTATAGGAACTACTGCACTTTCAATAGATTCTAGATTTCCTAATAAATATCTTCTCTTTCATTTGAGGACAGTTCTAGTGCTATCATCTTTTCATTCTCTGGAAAATAATCACCTAATTAGGCATAAATTCAATTGCAGCAGTAAGGGCATTGACTATCTCCACCTTCCTCTTCTGTTAGACTGCAGAAAGTTGAAGGTAGTTAACCTGATGACACATATTTATGAAGCATATGAAGTTTGTTTTAGGTGTCCTCTTTCCTTCCTCTCAAAAAAGTTTCTAATATAATTTATTCTACATCATTTCCTCTTATGGGCATATCTAGAAGGAATATAGTATAGTAGATCAGACATTGTCTGTAAGACTTGAGTTTGAATCCCCTCTCTAATTCCTCCTAGCCATAGCATGTAAATTACTTGACAGCCCAAAGGAAACTTAATAGAAGCAGTAGTACCTGAGGGGTTATTATGAAGCTTAAATCAGATAATATATGCAAAACATTTTGCCGATTTTAGAGTACTATATAAATCTCAGTTACTTGTATTTTAAACCTTGAGTTTCTCTATGTGGAATAATAGGATTTGTCTCTCATTAAAGACATCAAGGAGCAAATGGAAGAGTCTGGGAATTTTCCATTGTCCCAATATGGCATTCTGCCTACTTGTAAGGACAGTCTTGAAGGTAAACTTAACCTGTTTTAGTTATTTTGGCATAACTGGATTGGAGCAGGAGGAGCAGAGAGAAAAAAGGATCAATAGGAATTAAACTATCTGTATTTTCTCTCTTCAGAAGCCACCTCCCACCTCCCCACTTGTGGAGGCTGAGTTGGGGCTAATCTGACTACAGCTATACAGAGTATGCTTTCTTTTTCTGTGATGCAGGTAGGATGGGGAGAGGTTAGAAAACTTGTGGATGAGATTTATTATGTAAATATGAAGAAAAGTAAGTGAAGCATCTAAAAGATTTGTGATTTTATTTATGTATAGTTTTCTTTTTCCCTGTTTATGGAAATGCTTGTTTTATTTGGCTTTGTAAAATTTGGGGGGAAAAAAGAAAGTCTGTTTTCTGGACTTTTGGTATTTGAGGATCCTATGATCTGAGCATCATCAGTTTCTATCAGGTGCATCCACTGGGATCATGAGCCCATTCAGCCTACCCATTCAAGCAGAGTGTGGGAAATCCTGCTGTTTCTGTTTTCTATATCTTCTCTCATCCTCTTGCCCATCCTTCCTTTCTTCTCTTCCTATAACCCATCTGTCTGTCTGTCTCTCTGTCTGTCTGTCTCTGTCTGTCTCTCTGTCTGTCTGTCTCTGTCTGTCTGTCTGTCTGTCTGTCTGTCTCTCTCTCTCTCTCTCTCTCTCTGCCAGAAAATTAGATATCTGATGCTCAGTGTCAGATTGATGTTTATTCTGAACTTCACATATTATCTCAGTTAATACTTTTGAAAATCTCAGTCAAACTGATATTATGGCTATTACACTGTTATCCCTATTTTTTATAGTTGAAGCAGCTGAGACTCAAAAATGCTAAGTGAGTCATCTGATGTCACATAGATAGTAAAGAGCATAGGCAGAATCTGAACCCAGGATCTCCAATTCCAGAGCTAGTATACTTTCCAATATATCACAATACCTCCTAATTCCATAAACATTTGAGGTATGTGATGTATAGAGCACTGTGTTAGGCATCTAGGGAGAAAAAATGTCAAATAAGATATGGCTCCTATCCACAAGAAGTTTACATCCTTGTTATTACATCCAGCATGTACACAAATACCTATAAAACAAAATAGAACCAAAAAATTCCATTTATGTCATGAACAACTCATAAAAAACTGAGAAGGGGATAAAGTTAGGCGCTTTTGCTAGATCACTGTTAGTAGAGAACAAGTTAAACAGTGTCACAAGGAGCCTGAACACTGGACAATCCAATTAGTATACAGAAGCTTTCTTTGTTAGTAGTAGCTACAAATAATACTAGGAAGTGTCAACTAGCAGCCTGGGGCAGCTGCATGGCATATTTTAAAAGTCAGATCACAAGTTCAGCATCACTGGTGACTGTCAACCCCTCTACATTGTTTCTGTACATACCAAAGTAATTATAGTATCACTGGCATGCATTTCATGGAAGATGGGTTGAGATGGGGCTAAAGAATCAGCTTAATTTTACAAGTTGGACCAGAAACTAGTTGATGAAGGATGAGAATAGGGAGGCTTTGAGGGACTGGAGCTGGCAATAAGTGGAAAAGGACAGATTCAGGAGAAATGAGAGTGAGAAGGGTAAAAGGATAAAAGGATTTGGTCAAAGATAAGAATTCCAGAATTCAAAACCATGGAAGTAGAGGCAATTTAAACTGATGGTACAGTCTAGGATTTAATCAA
Organism: Gracilinanus agilis; assembly: GCF_016433145.1. Lineage (NCBI taxonomy): Eukaryota > Metazoa > Chordata > Mammalia > Didelphimorphia > Didelphidae > Gracilinanus > Gracilinanus agilis. The sequence continues at coordinate 653,929,916 of NC_058131.1, read as the reverse complement.
GCATGTGCTAGCTAAAGCAAATTAGAGACTAAAGTCACTGGAACTAAGTCAGTAGAAGAATCATAAAGCCAGATGAATGAGATGATTATCAATATAGATATTGGAATCTTAAGGATAAGAGCAGGTGATGAAGTAGAGAAAAATCATGCAAGCCAGATATGGAATATCTTGAAGAAGTTGACAGAGTCCTAAAGTCTAGAATTGGAAGAGGCTTTAGAGAATAATTTCTATTCCTCTCATTTTACAGGTGAGAAAATAAACTCCCAGAGAAAATAAAGTTACAATGGAATAAAAATTTGAATCTATATTCTTTGACCCTAATTGCTATTGCTTCTAAAAAGGGAGCTATCCTGTGCATCAATCCACCATTCTCATGATTCCCTATAACAGAACTCCCTTTCCACTACTTCATATGTGTTCTCTTTCATTAGAATATAAACTCTTTGAGAACAGGAATTATTTCACCATTATATTTTAATTTATTGTACTTAGCATTAGAATCTGGCACATACCATATTACTTTTAGGGGTTTAGGTAGCTAGGTATATGTAATCACAGAAATAAAAAAAACAACTCTCTCTCTCTCTCTCTCTCTCTCTCTCTCTCTCTCTCTCTCTCTCTCTCTCTCTCTGTCTCCCCCCTCACCTTTCTCTGTCCCCTTTCTTCTGCATGATGCTATTTACTTTGACTACTTGGGAGGGGTGATGTGTGAATGGATAAGAGCTGTGCACTAGGATCATGAGTATCAAAACAATCTACCTTTTATTTATCATCTTTACTTCTATCTCTTTCTTACCGTGGTCCTCCTTGAAACTAACCTTCATTTTTCATAATTCTTTACCCTGTTTCTATAAAAGAGAAAACTAGAGACAACTTCTTCCCCCGCCCCCCAAAAAATGCTCATTCCCAGTCAAAAGATTTTATGGGTTTTGTGCTTAAAAAACAAACAAACCATTATCTCTAGTTGGAAGCAATGCATATGGGTGGAGGGTGGTATAAGTGCTGATATGTACATACATATAAGAGAGAATTGATTTTGACAGATGGTGACCCAACAATGGTCTGAACTTGGGTGTGAGCTTGGTGACTATACATATTTGTTAAGACAGACTTGTTTGTTTCCTCATAGACACAAAGATAGACAGCTTTGTATAAATCAGCAAGTTTGTCTAGAAGTGTAGCTGAGACACCAATGACCTGTGACTTCACCAGAAAGGGAGTCATAGTAAGGTGGAGTTAAATATCCAATATTGAAGTCATTCTTATTTTTCTACGTGGGAAAGGAAAGGGAGGTTCCCTGTTTTTTGGTTATTGTTGTGTTTTTTTTTTTTTAACAGAAAGTAATAGCAATGGACAAAGTGGAATAGAAATCAGGAAACCCAGTGGGTTCTACTACAAACTAGAATGAACAGATCATTTAACAACTCTGAGGAAGATAGTGTTGTGTAGTGTATAGAATGTAGCATTTGGTATTGGCAAGATTTTGTTGAACTCTTGCTAATAAACCAGCAATAAGTTATGTGACTCTGGGTAAGTCACATAAATGTTTTGTGCCTCAGGATTCATCTAAAAAATGGTGATATTGATAACTATTATCTGCTTCACAGTATTGTTGTGAGGTTTGAAGGAAATAATGTATTAAAGCACTTTATACATTTTAAGCACTCTATAAATGTCCTTTGTTATATTAGTGAGAATTTTGGATGAGTCAATCCTTTGCAACACTGACATCTATATTTAGATTAAAGTTGATTTTAAAGTGATTTAAACTGTTACCTAACTCATGGAATGCTTGACTTGGAATCAGGGAGAATTGTGTTCAAATCCACCTTTGACACATACTAACAGTATGAATCATAGGCAATTCTTTTAGTTTCTCTGAACCTCAAGTAATGTTCTGTGACTTATCTACTGTTATACCACCTAAGTTATATTACATAGTACATATCAATTTGTATACATATCAGTTTCTCTCAGGAGAATGCAAGTTCCTTCAAAGAAGGTACTATTTTGCTTTTGTTCTTGTATTCCTAGCACCTTGCAAATTCAACATGCTTAGGAATAGGAACATGGACTTTTAGCTAGAAAAGACTTTATCTAGCCCAATCCCTTTTTTTTTTCATAGATGAGGAAACAGAAAAAGTAAATGACTTCTCCAGGGTCACACAGCTAACTAGTGTTAGAGGTGAGATTTGAATTTAGTTCTTCTCACACTATACTAGGCTATTAATGTAAACAGACATTTATATACTATTTAACAAAGCTCTGAAAAGTGTTTTACAGACTGGATTAGTTGTTGTTATTGTTGTTGTTGAGTTGTTTCAGTCATGTCAGACTCTTTGTGACCCCATTTTGGATTTTCTTGGCAAAGATACTGCAGTGGTTTGCCATTTCCTTCTCCAGCACATTTTATAAATGAGGAAACTTAGACAAAGGGAATTAAGTGACTTCCCCAGGGTCACACAGCTAGTTATCTGAGCACCGTTTCCAACTAATAAAAACTCATCTTCCTGAATCCAGGCCTGGCACTCCACCCACTGCACCACCTAGCTGCCACAGAGCTTACTGACATGTAGATTATGCTTTACCAAGTACCTTATATCTCATTTGTGATTAGCTTAGGCAGTACAAATATTCTTATTCCATCTTTGCAGGTGAGATACTAGAGCTTCACTGACTTGCCCAAGGTCATACACATACAGTTAGTAAATGGAAGAACTAGGAATAAAACCCAAGTGCCCTGAATCCTAAAGCTGCTGTTCTTTACACTGCACTTCACAAACAACAGTAATGTGGGAGTGAGGGAGGTGATTCCTAGGTAGACCTGGTCTGTGAGAAGTCTACAATTTAAGTTGGATATAGGGACTTACAAGTAAGCATTGCTGTAGAGTAAGGAAACAGAAATACAGTACCCAGGTTCTTTTTCAACTTTATAGTTTTCCCCAAGGCTCAGCTTCTTTAAGCATTGTATGTTGGGTGGAAAGTTCTTCCATTTACTAGTTTCTTCCTTTATAGACATTCACTAACTAGATGATCTGGAGGTTATGAAGAAAAGATGTGTTTTGTTTTGTCCTAAAAAATAAAATAAACTCGAATGCTAGAAGGATCTACGGTTTTGTGATCACAGAGGTTTTCCCTCGTCTCAGATCTCAACCTGGGCGTGCTAGCATTGAAGATTTTTTAAAAAAAGCTAAAAACTTGAAGAGAACTCAGCGAGCATAGAGACCATCTCAGCAAATTACTGAGGAGGAAGCTGGTACTGGAGAAGGTTAAGTGACTTTCTCCAAATTCACCCAAGTAGTGCATTAGGAGATAATCCTAGGAATTTGCCTGAGGCACCTTGAGGTTGGGGGACAAGCTCAGGATCAGAAGCAGAATTTGAACCATCTGACAGCAAATTATTCATTACATCCCCTTTTTTTTCTTAATGCTAGTTGTCAATATTAGGGTTCTAAATGCATAAGAATAATTTACAAAAACACAGTCCCCGCCCCCGTCGGGCTCCGCTCTAGCCACGCCCCTCATTCATACTTCCAGTTTTGCCCGCCTCCTATTCAGATCCGCCTTTTCTCTTAGGCCTCTGCACTCCGGGCAGCGGGTTTAGCCCTTCCCGCACCTAGCTCCGGTTTCTGACGGCCCCGGCCCCCGATTCTGGACCGCCCCGCTCCTGAGGAGGAGGAGGAGGAAGCGGGCAGGGGGCCGGGCCCTGCGGGATGACGTGGCGACGTGCGCAGTGACGGCTGGCGCTCTTGTTCCTCAGCCGAGCGGCGGAGGCAGGAGGACGCGGCCCGGATCCGGACGAGCTCGGTGGACCGGCTAGCCAGCGGCTTGGGAACAGACGCCTGTCCTATCCTTTCCCGCTCCCCGGTCGCCCCCAGGGCGTCTCCACCGGGCCTTCCTCCCTTCCATGCTCGCTTCACTTCCCCGGGTGAGTGCAACGCCGAGCGCAGAGCCGGGCCCGGAGCCCGGGGGCGGCTCCTCCGGCTGTAGCCGCTGTGTTTATGTTATTGTGCCGCCGCAGCCGCCGCGGGGACCCCCTTTTGAGGAAGAGGGTGTGGAGGAGGCCGGGGGGAGAGGCAGGCGCCCCCGCTCTGGGGGGAGGGCGTTCGCTCGGAGACGGGGGGAGGATGCCGGAGGATCTGGAGAACAATAGCGGGGTGAAGGGGGCCAGGAGGGGGAGGGGGCGGAGAGGAGGACCCGAGGGGGAGGGGACGGGGCTGGGGGCTCGGGGATGGGATAGATGAGTCGCTGTTGCGGCCCTACCATCTACACCCCCTTCATCCCCCGGACCGCGGGAGCCTGAGAGCTAGGTGGGTATCTACCTTCTTCGCTCTTTCCCTACCTGCCCCCTCCCTTCTCCCCATCGCGGCGGGCGGCCCCGGACCGCTAGTGTGTGCCTTGTATGTTTTCCATACTTCCATATTGTATTTCCAAACGTCTCGAGGTGGGGGAGAAGTTCTCCAAGACTTTGGGGGAAGGGGGAGATTCGTGTAGTCCTTGAAGGCCGGGACCAGCTAGAGAAGCAGGCTGTGAGCACCTAGTTGATGCCGGGTATATAAAGGAGAATGGGACCTTTTCCCTTCCTTGACTATTTGTGGTGGCTGAGTTGATGCCCTAGGGCATCCTGGGTTCGAGAGAATGTGTGTATTTTTGTTTGCTTTTTGCATTTTGTGGAGCTTTGTTTATGACAGTAATGTAATGCACAGATGCATCAGTTATATACAGATGCCTCAGTGCAAAAAAAAAAAAAAATGGTGAGGGTTCCTCTGCTGGTGAATAGCAAAAGGAAATATCAGTTGTACAGTTTTGGCTTGTGGTGTTCTTATGAGACTTTTAAAATCTTAAGGCAGGGACTGTCTTTTTCCTTTATATCCTAAGCGATTATAGTTAGTCCCTGACACATAGTGGGCAATTTATAAATATTTCTTGATCGATTTGACTGGATGTGCCACTGTTTGTGCTGCAGCAGGACTTTGGGTAGATTAGTAAAAGCATATTTTCTTTTGTTTTTGCCCTTGTATTCCATCAGGTATTTTCTGTGAATTTAATAATATTCATCACCATCGTATTAATAACAATCCCAATTGCTAGTTGGGGATGCATTCATATAGGGAACTCCCAGGTAAGGAAATTCCCTCTGAGAGTGCAGGTTGGCACCTTCTCTGCAATTGACCATCTTAGATACTTGGAGTACTGAGCTTTTGACTTGTCCAGGGTCAGAAGGGCAGTATATGTCAGAGAAGAGACTTGAACCTAGGCCAGCTCTATCTATTATGCTACATAAGGTAAAGTTAAAAACAAAAACCTTTGCACTAAGTGCAATTAGTTTTATTCTAACCTCAGTGTAGTATCTTCTGTTCATGTGGATTCTTGGTAAATTCACTAGCCATTCCACACTATGTAAGAACTAGAAGTTGAAGGTAAAATGAAGTAGTTCAATGTGGTATATGAATGATGCTTTGAGTATAAGTCACAGTCTTGATTTGTCCTTAAATAAAATGATAGAATAACTTAATGTTTAAGATCCTCAGCTTCCTCATTTGCAAAATGAAAGGGTTCTCCCTATGATTCCTTTTGCCATCAGTATTCTATGATTTCATGAGAGATGCTTTTACTATTTTTTTTAAGTTTGGAAGTTTAAATGTTCCAGTATATTAGAAATTGTGCTTAAATATAAACTAGAATTTCAATTTAAAAATTGCTATATATTTTGATAAGTCACAGTATAGTTGCCAACAATTTGAAATGACGAAATGACCATACCCTTATGCCTATTACCTATCAGGAGGGTAGATGAATCTTGAATAACTTTGCTGGTGTTGCTATTGCTTCAGTAAAATGACCTTCATTAGAAGTGCTTTATCATCCTGAAATAAAAAATGTTTGAACATAGTAAATAGTTGTCTGAATACTTGTGTTATAAAAGGTACACCTTTAAATAATTAAGTCAAAAGTCCTTGAGGCACCAATATATTTACAATTTGCTTTGCTATAAAAATTAGAGGGAGTGTGTGCCCCTGAAACTGTAAGTAGTGAAATTTTATATTTTTGTTTCTCCCTATCAGCCATTTTTCATTTTATAATCCTTTTCTTTTCACTTAAAATCAACCTTGTAACAAAAAAAAAATGTAAACACAATTGATGGATAAAGTTTGTGTATACAAAATTAGGTACCCATAGTTACCCACCCTGCATTCCACTTTCCTTCTGAAAAGAAAGTTGTATGCTTTATTTTTTTCTCCAGAGGCAAGATTTTTCTTGATATTATTATAATCATTATGAATGTTGTTCACTTGGTTTTGTTTTTCCCATACCTGTATCACTTCATACAAATCTTCCTTGTTTCTCTGAATATTCATATTCATGTTTCTTGTGATACAATAATATTATATATTATATTAATATACTACAGCATAGTTAGACATTCCTATGTTGGTGAGTACCTACTTTTAAAAAAAAGGACAATTCTTTACCAAAGTGGAAGTGCTACTCTGATCTTTCTGTCTTTGACCCTTTTGGAATATATATGCCTGGTTGTAGGCTTCCTAGGTCAGAGGCTATGAAGAGCTTAGTGACTTTTCTTACATAATTCAAAATATCCTCACAGCATGTTTGAGTCAATTCAGAGCTCCAACAACAGGGTATTCATTCAACAGAATTGAATATTCCTATTTGCCAAGTGGATACAAAGACAAAAACAGACAAATTCCCGCTCTCCTGGAACTAATATATTGTTTTGGGGAAACAACATAGACCAAAATAATTAATATAAAACTTAGAACAAGTCCTTTCTGGAGGTTAGGCATTAGCATAGAGCAGGGTTAAGAGAGCTCCCTGTTCAGAATATGCCACTAGACTTAATTTTCTAAGGTAGGTAAGGTTTCTGTGAAGTAAGAGAAGAAAAGCATTCAGAACAAGAGATCAGCCTGTCTAAGGCACAAAGATGTTAGGTGTACTGGGTATGAGAATCAGCAAGTGTGGAAAAGGATCATGTTTAGTAGAGCTGTGTAGGTACACTGGAGCCTGTTTGTGAAGGACTTTGAAAATTGAATGGAAAAATTGTTATTTTATTCTAGAGACAAGAGGAAGTTGTTGGAGCTTACTGAGCAGAGCAGGAGCATGACATGGATGTGTACTTTAGGAATATCCCTTTGGCAACTATATGAAAGATTTTTGGATTGAAGAGGCTAGATCAGGAAGACCAATTAGGCTTTTGCAGTAGTCTAGGCAAGAAATTGAGAGGATCTCAACTAAGGTCATGGTTGTGTGAGTTGAGTGGAGATAGATATGAGAGATACTATGGAGGCATAATCAGTGAGACTTGGCGGCTCATTGGGGTTGAGGGAGAAAGAAAAGTGGAGAATGATTAAATTTGAGAGCCAGGGTGACCAAAAGGATAGTGGTGCCCTTAACAGAAATTTGGGAGTCAGTAAGAGGATGACATGTGGAAGTATGCATTAGGCAGTTGGTAATGTGGGCCTGGAGTTCAGGAGCAAAACTGGACATATGCATGTATATACACATATACATATTCAGAAAACTCCCAGATACGTGTGTATTTTCCTGTTTTTCTGAATAGGTTGATAGTTGAGCCTTTAGAAGTTGATAAGACCACCTTCAAAGACCATAGAGGAGAAGAGAAAAGAGCCCAGTGGGGTGATGGGACATGGATGATCATCTAGTAAAAGACACAGAGAAAACTGAACAGTTAGGTTGGCCAGGAGAGAACAGGGTTAGAAAATCTAGGGAGGAGATATCAAGGAGAGTGGTTGATAAGTGTTAAACACTGCAAAGACCTCTAAGAGGTCATGGGTAGGTAGCCTTGGGAAGAACATTTTCAGGTGCATGAGGATAGAAGCCAGATTGAGAAGTAGAATAGAAGCATTGAAATAATTTTTTCTAGTTATTTGCCTGTGAAAGGGTGGCAAAATGTAGAAGAGACCTCTAATAGCTTAAAGTATTGATAAGATCAAATGAAGGCACATTTTAAAAATGGGGTAGATCTAGGAGGTTATTGTAAGTACTAGGGAAGGAGCCGTAGGATGAAAGATTTTAAAATTGAGAAGGATCAATCAAAGGGACAAGCTATGGGGAGGAGAACATAAGGAGTTATTAATTAGTGTACCTGTCTTCCCACAGACCCTTTGACATTCTAGGATGGATATGAGGTGGTGAAATCTCAGTTATTATACATTGCCCTTCTTGTTATTATGTCTTCAGAGTTATTTTCCCCTATGAACTTGTACCTAATCTATAGCATCTTGCACTAGGTAAGGTAGTATGATACAGTAGAAAGAATCTTGCAAGAGGAACCAGGACGCTCAAATTGTAGTACTATTTCATCCTTTAGCTAATTGTATGATGTTGAAGGAATCACTTTTTCTGAACCTGTTTCCTCATCAGTGAAATGATAGGTTGGACTATATTTGGTTTCTCAAACCATTGCACACACACACACACACACCCCAGGGAATATTGTAGAACCCTTTGTTCATACTTGAAAAAAGAAATAGATTTAGATAGTAGCAGGAAACTAAACTTTTAATATTTCAGTTGACACTGCTTTGATGTAGAAGATTATCATTCTCTTTCTCTCTCTTTCTTTCTTCTTAATTCTTTTTTACCCACTTACTTTTGTCTTCTAAAAGTCCTTGCTTATTTTTGTATGTGAATCCTCTGCCACACTTGCCATATGGACCCAAACTTACTCTTTTGCCATCTGTACCCTCCATTTCACTTCATGTCTCATCCATAAATATGCTGTGTATTTCTGAATCTTTTACCCCTCCTCATTATCCTCTATTCTGTGAAACATTTGAAATAAATAATTGTATTGGAATCAGCAGAAAATGTTAAGTGCTTTCTTTTTTTTTTTTTTTAACCCTTGTACTTTGGTGTATTGTCTCATAGGTGGAAGATTGGTAAGGGTGGGCAATGGGGGTCATGTGACTTGCCCAGGGTCACACAGCTGGGAAGTGGCTGAGGCCGGGTTTGAACCTAGGACCTCCTGTCTCTAGGCCTGGCTCTCACTCCACTGAGCTACCCAGCTGCCCCTGTTAAGTGCTTTCTTGTTTAGAGCTACATCTCTAGGGCACTGGTTTCAGTTAGTCTTTAAACATCTATAAAATACATATATATGTAGTATTCTTTAAATACAGAAGAATTTTTGAAGTGCGCTATCTTGTGATTATTTGGTAAAAAATGGTAATGAATAAAGATTAGGAAACAATACACTGCAAAGGATGAAGTTTTAATACTGAGACATTGAACTCTTACTGTCTTTTTGAATTTTACATTTGATTGAGGACCTTTTTGGGAGGGTCAGGGAGAGGAGGGAATTTGAATCTCCTTGTTAAGCCTAGGTTGGAAGTGCAATGGCCACTCAGCCCTGATCCCAATAACTAATAAGCACAGTTTTTCTACCCCAAGTGGATATCAGTTTGCCCCTTGTTAGGCAGTCTGGTGGCTTTCCACTTCCAAGGGCTCACCGTATTAGTGCTGGACTCCCTTACCTTATGTCTATACTAAGTATTAGTTCCAGGGCAGAAGAGCAGTAAGCCTAGGCAATTAGGGCTAAATGTCTTCTCTAGGGTCACACAGCCAGGAAGTATCTAAGGCCAGATTTGAGACTGCCCCACTATTGAGTTTTAATGATGAAGTTCATCTAGCATCAATAAGTAAGGAGTTCTTTGTACTTGGAATGGTTTTTTTTTTTAACTTTGTTTTTCTTTTTTAGGTTAGAATTTGGGTTAGCAGATGTTTATTGGTATCTTTCTATGTAACACATTCCGTGTTATGTAATGTTTTAAATTTTATAAAATGTTTTCCTCATGATAAGTTTGTGAGGGAGGTTGTACAGATCGTTTTTATTCATCTTTTATAGATGAGAAAATTGATTCAGAGAAATTGTAGTTTACCTATGTTCACATAGCTAATTAACATCCTGGCCAGGACTTGATACTCTTAACACACTGAAATAGATCTTCTGATTCCAAGTCGAATATATTTTCCACTATAATGTTGGGAAATGAACCTGTGATTTCACTGTTAGAGGGAACTTCCTAGCAAGGAAAGTTTCTCCATTAACTCACAGCATTGTCTGTCCTTAGTTGCTTAAAGCAAGAGTCCAACAGGTTATGGCCCACAACAGTTTACAGTGTAACTAGGAAATGTGCAACAAAATAAATAAAATACAATAGAACATAGAAAAATTAATATGTGGTTTTCTAAGTTAATATGTGTCCTACAAGGACCCTTAAGTAAGGTTTTAATGGCTCCTATTCCTATTTGGTATCACTGGCCTAGAGCACCAGGAGGTTGCGGAACTTGCCCAAGATTACAAGGTCACTATTCTCAGAGTCACTTGGAATCATGCCATTTCTTGTTTGGAGGATAGTTCCTGTCCACTATTCAGTGCTGCTTTTCTTCAGTTAAATATATTTTATTTAAAAGATGTGGTGGAGATATTCCGACAGAGTAGTAAGCTTGTTTTTAGATACTGCTTTTCGAAATATCTTCTTTACATTGTGAAGAAAATTCCTATAGGAAAGAAAGTTAGTATAAGAATGAATCACACTAAAATTAATTACATTGGAATCTAATATTTAGTCTGTCTAATGCTATTGTGAGTGTAACCTCCTGAAGCTTCTGCATAGTCAATTAAAAAAAAAAAACTTGAAGCATTTTTCAGAATCCAAGCCAGTCACAGCGTATTCAAATTGTAATTTAAGAGTTTGAATTTGGAATATCAAGTATGATGTATTAATCTGTTTTGTTAAAGTTTTTATATTTGAACCATATAGGTAGTTGAGGTGAGATGCTGTGTGACTGTTAAGATGCTAGATTTGTAGTCTTTTCTACTGTAAAGCTATTGGTATGGATAATTTTTATAAAGAAAGTACTAGGTAAAAGGAAAAAATCATGACACTACATTATTAGATAAATACTTTTCGTCTCTTTCAGTGAGATGTTGTTTGAGTAAAACTTCCCCAAAACAGACAAATTCCTAAAAAAAATTAATTTAGTGGCCTCTAATGCTAAGGACTTAGACATTGCACAGGTAAGCTGTGATTTTTAAATTTAGCCATTCTAGTATTTGAGAATGGATATTAAAAACTGTTCTAGTATTGAAAGAAAGGCTATTATAAAGGAAAGAGTCCTGGAATTGAGAATCAGAAGTGGGGCTTGGTTTCTATACTTATGCCGTAAAACCCCTGGGTTTGTGGTATCTTAATCTATAAAAAGAAGGATTTGGATTAGAAAATTTTTAAGATATCTTTAAACTTTAGTTTTAATTGTTGCTTTCAACTGGAGTAAGAAAGAAATCCTTTAACATTTCAACTGGAGTTGGTTCATAAAGTTAAAAAAGGGTTGATTCTCAGAAGAAACAAAAGCATATCCCATTTCCACCCTTAGTTTGTTCTTTTTTCCACCCCATCCCCCAGTTCCGCTCTTAATGTGAATTCATCTGGTTGGCTTTGAGAAATTTGATAAAGTTTCTTTACAAGGATGTGCATTATAAAAGCAGTACTTTAAAAATGGATTTTATTTAAAATGAAACAGTAAGTAGCTCAGTGAATTATAGAATCAATATGCTTACAGAAAAATAAAAACAGCACTCATATATTAATTAGTAAATTTATTTTATTAATGAACTATTTTATATTACAGCATAAATATAATCATATTCATATGGTCAGTTCAGATCTACCAATTACAGAAGACAAGCCTATAATATCAGATAACAATTCAGAAACCAACCAGACATAGAATATTCATATTGTATTTAAGATTTTGAATAACTAGGGACTAATGAAGCACTGGAATTAAGGAGTGAGGGACAGCTTCCTGTAGAAGTTGGGGATTTTAATTAGTACTTTTAGGAAGCTGGAAAGTTAGTAGTTGGAGTGGAAGAGGGAGAGCATTCCAGACAAGGGGGGCAGCTAGAGAAGATGTCCAGAGGCAGAAATAGAATGTCTGGTTAGGGAATGAATTGGATAGAATGTTGACCCAGGAGTCAAGAGGATCCGAATTCAAATTTGGCCTCAGACACTAGCTGTGTGATCTTCGGCAAGTCACTTAACCCTTTTTGCCTCTGTTTCCTCATCTGTAAAATGAGCTGGAGGAGAAAATGGTAAACCACTCTAGTATCTGCCAAAAAGAACCCAAATGGGGTCAGGAATAATGGGACACAACTGAAATGACTGAATAAATTCTTAGAGCAACCAGAAAACCAGTGTCACTTGATTGAAGAGTACCCATTTGGTAGTAAAATGTAAGAAGACTGGCAAGATAGAAGGGGGTTAGGTAAAGTTATGAAGGACTTTAAGTGCCAAACAGGGAATATTGCATTTGCTTTTGGAGATAAGAAGCCACAACATTTTATTGAATAAGAGGTGACATTATTGGACCTATATTTTAGGGAGATTGCTTTATTGGCTGAATGGAATATGGATTGGAGTGGGGAGAGATGTGAGGCAAGCAGAACCCCCCCACCCATATATCCCCCTAAGCAGGTTGTTACATTAATCAAGGCATGAGGTGACCCAAGCCTGTAGATAGAGTGGTGGTAGTGCAAGAAGAGATATTCAACACATATTTGAGAGATGTGCCAAGATAAAACCAACAGGCTTTGGCAACAGCTTAGATATAGAAGGTAAGAGAAAAGTAAGAGGTAAGAAAAATCCAGGATGACTCCAAGGTTATGAACCTGAGGAATTGGGAGAATGGTTTTTCCCTCTGCAGTAAAAGGGAAAGTGGGATTGGGGAGGGTTTGGAACAGAAAATAAGTTTGTTTTGGATATGTTAATTTTAAAATGTCTACTGGACATGCAGTTCAAAATTTTTGAAAGGCATTTGAAGATGTGAGGATGGAAATTGGCAGAGAACTGGGGCAGGAAATTTTTTTTGAGAATCATCAGCATAGAGATGATAATTAAATCCATGGGAGTTGATGACATCACCAAGTCAAGCAGTTTAAAGGAAGAAGAGAAGGGGGCCCTAGACAGAATCCTGACAAACACCTACAGTTAGAGGACATAATCTGGAGGAGAATTCAGAAAAAGAAACAGAAGGAGCTATCAAATAGGGAGAAGGAAAACCAGGAGAGAGTAGTGTCCAAAACACCTAGAGAAAAGAGAGTGTCAAGGAGGAAAAATTAGTCAGCAATATCAAAGGCTGCAGAAAGGTCAAGGAGAATAAGGATTGAGAAAAGGCCATTGGATTTGTCACTTAAGAGATCATTAGCAATTTTAGAGAGAGAATAGTTTAGGTGGAATGATATGGTTGGAAACCAAATTGTAAGGATTAAGAGAGTGAGAGAAGAGAAAGTGAAGGCACAGAATATAAGATAAACTTTTTTTTGAAGAGTTGAGTTACAAAGGGCAGAAGGACAATAGTAATGATGGAAGGTTTCTTCAGGATAGGAGAAAGTAGAGGTGAGCACATTTGTAGGCAGTAGGAAATGAGCCAGTAGAAATGGAGTGATTGAAAATAATTGATAGGGGACAGCTAGATGGACTCAGTGGATTGAGAGCCAAGCCTAGATACAAGTGGTTCTAGGTTCAAATGTGGTCTCAGACACTTCCTAGCTGTGTTATCCAGGATAAGTCACTTAACTCCATTGCTTAACCCTTACCATTCTTCTGCCTTAGAACCGATACAGTATTGATTCTAAGGCAGAAGGCAAGGGTTTTAAAGAGGAAAGAAAGAGTAATAATAAATGGAACAGTGGGGATACAGAATAGGCATTCTTTTAGAGGAGACAGGATGGAATGGGATAACTTGAACAAGTAGAAGGGTTAGCTTTGGTAAAGAGTAAGGTTGAAACATGTGAAACAGGGTTGAAGTAGGAAAAAGTGAGAAGAGGCAACTGAGGGATAGGAGGTGAGGAAGAGGGTAGGAGAGAGTTGATGGTGAATGATCTGTTTTTTCTGTAAAATATGAGACAAGGTTCTCAACTGAGAGAATAAAGGTGGGGGAACCATGAGAGGTTTAAAGAGAGATGAGAAGGTTTGAAAGAGCCACTGCAGAGTAGGATAATGAATTGATATGGGAGGTAATATAACATAAATATGTAGTAGACTCAATCAGATTGATTACATTATTTTTCTCCACTTTTTTTCAGCAGCACATGTATAGGTATAAAAGTGAAGAATGGTTGGGGTGACCCAAAGCTGAGGTTTGACTGAATGTAATAGGATTTGGGATGTTATATGATAAGGGAGAAAAGAGGACAGTGTAGAGATGAATTGGCTTACCAAGGAGTCAAGATAGAAGAGGAAAGGGTGGCTAGTGTAGGGGAGATGACCTTGGAGAGAATTGAGAGGTCAGAAAATTAGAGGTCATGTGGTAAATGAAGAGGAAAAGGCAAGAGGTGAAAAACCAATATGGATGGATAAGGGAATTTTAGAATTCTTGAACATAGGGATGGTACATTTGTGGGTGATGGCAAGGTCAAAGGTATAACCAGCTTTATATGTGGCTGAGGCTACGGAGTAGACATGGGAGGTGAATAGATTAAGGAAGTAAGTGGTTAGGGTATTTAAGAGAGAATCAAAAGTATGTTTAAGTCCTCTAGTATGAGGGCAAGAATTAGAGAGGAGAGAAAAATTGTAAGTATGGTATGGAACTCTTGAGGAAGGAAGGGGAATGACTTAGAGACTTAGACTGTGACTTAGACAGTGATGGCGAATCTTTTAGACACTACATGTTATGCTCACCGTAAGGGAGAAAGCACTCCCATTGGGCTGCTGGGCAGAAGGGTGGGTGAAACGAAATGAGGGGGAAGGGAGTAGCTCTTCCCAAGTCCCTCTGTCTTTCTAGTAACAAACTGGGGGGGTGCCCACAGAGAGTGTTCTGCGTGCCATAGGTTCACCCATCACAGACCTAGGGTTTGTAGACAGCAACTATCAAGATTTTGATAAAGTCGTAGATATCAATAGCATGCGCATCAAAGGAAGAGAGGTTAGTGAGTGAAGGAGAAAGGGAAAGAATCTGGTAGTAGCATTAGGGTTCAAGGAATATTCCAACAACTCCAAGTTTGTTGTCTTGGAATAGGTATTACAGAGGGCATGGTGGAAATGCTGAGAAAAGTTAGGAGGATACTCAGGATTGGGAGGGTTGAAAGGGATGGGAATGAAGAATCAGGTGGTGGGGAGTGGAGAATTTGGATAATGATCAACAGGAGCTCAGTAACTGGCATGTGAAGAGTATGGCCCAGGTGTGAGAATACTCTTCAATGAATGAAGGGAATCTCCTCTTCCTTCAAAGGGCAGGTATGGCAGGTCTGACATGAGAATCCTGAAGCCAAGGGGAGGGTTGCCTTTCTTTGCACTAGAGGTTCATCATATCCCAGTTGCGAAATTGGTATGGCAGCTGGAGGTGGAAGATGTTTTGTGTTGGCACAGATGGAAGTAGTTGCTTTAGGGCAGATGGAAGATGCCCAGCCTGGTCCCTAGCAGCATTTCCTCAGGGTACATGCTGCACTGAGCAGAAGGTGGAATGTTTAGGGTGCTAGCAGTTCCACCAAGGTCTTCTCACTTGAGGCAGAAGCAGGAAGTAGAAGATTCCCTGCAAAAAACAGAAGACTTCCCAACCTGGCCCCAGGAGCCCTTCCTCAGTGGTGTTATACAGAAAAAGATTATGAGCCACTTACTGAATTTCTTGAAAAAAGAGGGAGATGGAACCATAATCTAGAACTGCTTCTACTTTTGAGAGAGAGAGAGAGAGAATATTATTAATGTGTACACCTTGATTTATGCAGTTTTTGTGTAATATACAAAACATTGTCTTGCATAGAGTAGATGCTTAAGCTTAAATTGAATTTTTTGGCACTTGAATCTGCAGAGGTTTTAGTTGGCAGAAGGGGAGTGAAAGTCTCTTCTTGTCACCACTTCATCACCCAGTAATTAGGCTGATACAACTGTAAGGGAAAGGGGTAAATCACATAAGTCCTACTATTTCTTAATCCCTAAACCTTGTCTGGATCAGTAGTATGAAGGCAGGAAAAAGAAGCTAGACCCTAACACCTTTTCCCCACTGTTGATTTCTACCTTTTTCTTTGACAGTGATTAGGGGGAAAGGAATGGTAATATCCTAGGCAAACTTCCTCCAAGAGATTTCTGCCCATGTCCTTCTGCCATCTTTATTGCTATCTTCTTAACACATTCTCTTCTCCCCATTGCTCTTCTTCCTATGCCTTCCTCCCCTGAAAAAGAAGAAAAACCCTTGTATCATTAACATCTTAGGGAATGCTGTTGGGGGGGAGGGGGCATAAAAGGAAAGTAAGTCTATCACTCCATCCCACCATGTCCCCAGCCAGCTGGAATCCTTGCTGCAGTGTTGGAAGCCATTACCAGTGACTTGGAAACAGAACTCTCTGCCTCTGCTGCCAGTTCTATAACAAAGAGAACTGTACTCTTGATGTTACAAGGTTCTGCTGAATACATTTCCCTATAGAGACCATTGCTTTAATTTAGTGGTTAGATTCTATAGTAATAATTCATTTACCATGTGAATTAAAAGGCTTTGGATGTATTATGTTGGATATTATTTAATTATACAATATAATAATATGATTTCTGTGTATTCAAAGTTCCAAAAAGTTAATTTTTTGAACTCTTCCTTTTCATATAAATGTAATTATGATAATAGCATTTATATGGCATTTTATGGTTTGCAAAGTGCTTTACAAAATATCTCATTTCATCACAACATCCCTAGGAGTTAGATGCTATTATTATCTACATTTTACGGCTAAAGAAACTGAGGCAGGAAAGCAAAGATTACAAAACTTGCCCATAAGTCACACAGTTAGTTTAGGACTGGTTCCGAATTTGAATGTAGGTCATTCTGACTCCAGGGTTCCAGTATTCTAATCAACAATTGATCAACCTAGCTGCTATTGTTCAGTCAAGTCAGCCCTGTTTGACTCTTCTTGAGCCCATTTGAAGTTTTCTTGACAAAGATATTGGAGTGGTTTGCTATTTCCTTCTCCTGCTACTTTTACAAAAAAGAAACAGGTAGAGTTAAGTGACTTACCCAGGGTCACACAACTGAACCCAAGTCTTACTGATTCCACAACCAACTCTCTATCCACAGAAACACCAGCTGCCTTTGGAGATAAGAAATAGGTACTTAGTGAACAAGTAGTACTTATTTCCTAATGTGCATACAATCACACCCTACCCCTCATTGTATCAAGATTTTGTAGAGAAACAAAAATAGATATATGAGACTGGTACTTTGCTATCTTAGGCACTTTTTCTTTTTGGAAGAAGGATAGTTAAAAGTATAATTTGTGATTTTTCCAGATGATTTCTCCTCAAGATACTTTAAAGACCAATGTCTTAACTTTTCATTTTGAAAATCAAATTAATATTTTATTGACTGAGAATAAGTAAATGTAGACATCTTAAATATGTAGACTAACAGAATCAGAACTGCAGATAATCAGTCAAAAAGCTGTTCATTCAAAATACAAGCAAAAAGACAAGCTTGAAAAATTAGGAGGACCTTGCACAGGAATAAGCAGTAATGAAATCTGCAAGACTCCTTGAGTCTGTCAGAATTCCTACACAAAGTACCAAAGTAAAGATTAGTTGTACAAAAATATGAGGTCAGTCTGGACAAGCATTAGCATTTTAATTTTAGAGTTTAGTGGTTTCTTAATTAAACCATTCTGGCATATAGTCTGAGGGTTGCATTCTCTAATAGTTATGTCTGATACTACTTGGAGAAGCTTAAACTTTGACAACCCAGAGAGTGCCAGAAATTAGGTGAGAAGTTAAAAAACACTAAAAGTTGAAGGTTTTAAAGGTGTAGCAATCCCCTTGATTCATTTAGAGATTGTATAAGAGCCTTAATTACATCACTGAAAAATAGTTGATTTAAGGTAAAATTAACAGAAATTCCATGACTTCTGGATGTTTTGCTCTAATTTATGTATTACTCAGAACCTTGTTTTCATCTAAGCACTATTAAATTACATTTTAGAATTGCAGAAGTTAGATCTAGAAAGAACCTGTTATCATTTAGTCCAAAGTCACCATTTTACAAAGAAGCAAATGGAGTTTGAGGTCAGTGATGTCACCTTCAAGAGTCATGTAGATAGATTGAGAGCCAGGCCTAGAGACGGGAGGTCCTAGGTTCAAATCTGGCCCCAGACACTTCCCAGCTGTGTGACCCTGGGGAGGTCACTTGACCCCTTACCACTCTTTCACGTAGGAGCCGATACACAGAAGTTAAGGGTTTAAAAAAAAAAAAGGAGTCATGTAGATAGTGAGTGGCCAAGAGTGATGCAGACCCACAGCTCTAGACTTACTGCTCTTGACTAAAGTATACATTTCAAATCTCTGAGCAGTGACTCTGGACAACATAATTCATGTGAACAGCATATAAAACTGAAATAAAATTATTCACATGCATGTCGAGCTTAGAGAATAAATGGTAAGAGAAAGGCAAAGTTATATTAATTCAAATGATTATTAAATTATCAAATCCCTTCAAAGATTATGCAAAGAAATTTGGAAAAATTTTTATTATCAAAAGAAATAGTTAATTATCCCTAAATTGTAGTGAAACTTTTCATTTTCTTAATTCAGCAATCTTATTTATTTAACACATTTTTATCTTCTTAAAGAAATGAGCAAAGGTGTAGAATCTGGAATATGTAGAATGTGAGGCAGTTGATATAGATTAGTCTGGCAGGACTGGAAGCTTCCTATAGGGCAGCTGAGAGAATAGTGAAAGAAGTTGGGAAAATAAATTGGAGTAACATTATCTGTAGATACTTTAAGGAGTTTGGACTTTAGCCTGGAGCCAACATGAAATGGTGAGAATTGATAGGTTTTTGAGTGGTGGAATAATGGGATGAAAGCAGTGTTTAAGGAAGATTAACTTGGTATGCAAGATGAATTGGAAGAGGGAGAAAAGGATAGTCAGAGATCAGTAAAGAGACAATTACAATAAATCTGGTGTGGAGGGCCTACATTAGGATGATGATAGTCTTATACATTTTAAGTCCAAATTCTTTAGCTTGGCATTCAAAGCCCTTTATCCTCTAACTAAAATGTACTTTTCCTAGCATTATTACCAGTTATCCCCTTTTCACGTACTCAATGTTCCAACAAAACTATAGACTACTCACTGTTCTGCAAACTTTTTCTCTTTTCCACCTGGATACTCAAGATTCATTTTATGTCTGAAATGCCATTTCTCTAATTTCTGCCTGTTGGAATTTTGCCTATCTTTTAAGGTTTAAAAGCTCATGTACTATGTTTTGTGTGAACCATTATGGATTTTTCTTCCTACTTCAAAATTTTCTTCCTTTTGTAAAAAATAGAATTTTGAACCTGTCATCCATTCATTTAGATAATTTAAGTTCATAGATCTAAAACTGGAGGGGACTTTAGAAGTCTTCTAATGCAACTCTCATTTTTCATATCAGGAACCTGGTTTTTCCTAGATCATAAGGAGTAATTAGTGGCAGAGGTGTCATTTTACTTAGGTATATACATGCTTTTTCTCTTCTATATTTTAAACTTCATTTCAAGATCTCTCTCTGTCTTATTTAACTTTATACCCTCTTTCCCCAGCATCTAGTCCAAAGATTTACTAACTGACTGAATATGGAGAAGGTACAGTAAAAGATTACTTTTGAGTTTTTGAGCCATTGTGAATAACAGAATGATTACAATATTTAAAAGGTAAAGGAAAGGGAAAGAGAGAAGCTCAACAGAGAGATCAGGATTAGAGATAAAGATTTATTTTTCTTTTAGATTTTTCCTTTTTTTAAAATATTAAGTATTTTCTCCCCATTGGAAAAGAAAAATAAAAACCTTTTGTAAAAAATGCATAATTAAGTAAAACAAATTCCTACATTAGACATGTAAAAATGGCTGCCACGTTCTGCCTTTTAAATCTTATCACTTCTGCTAGGTTAAGGGGAGCATTCTTCTTCATTTTTTTTAAATTAAAGTTAATGATTGCATTATCATTGCATTGATCAGAGTTCTTAAGTCTTTCCAAGTTTTTGTCTTACAAAGTTGTTCTTTTACAAAACGTTTTCCTGGTTCTGCTTTCTTCACTTTGTATCAGTTCAGAGAAGACTTCCCAGGTTTCTCTCAAAGAATCCCCTTAACTTGTGGCATGAGGTAATGTTCCTTTCCATTCATATAATATTCCTTTATTGATGGACATACTCTCAGTTTGCCACTGCAGATGAGCTGCTCTAAATATTTTTGCACATATAAGACATTTTTCCCTTTTTATCTTTTATCAAAGGATACACACAGTTTAGCAAGTTTGGGGGCATAATTCCAATTTATTATATGGAGAATTAGGTTGATTTACTTTTCTTTCCAAAGAGCAGAGATAAGTGCATTTTTTTTTAATGTTTAAATGCCTCTTGTGTACAAAGGACCAGTTAAACACTGGAGGCATAAAACTCTAGAAAAATCATGAGGTCCTTGCTCTAAAAGGACCTACACTATACACAGGTGAAGGACAAGACATATCCATAAAGATATTACAAGAAAAACACAAGTCTAACTCTCTTCCTCTCTGTCTCTCTCTCACATACACACATACTCAGTAAACTCCAGGGATTCCTTATTACCTTTAGGATCAAATACAAAATCCTTTGACTTTCAAAGCCCTTCTTAAACAGGCCCCTTCTACTTTTCCAGGCTTCTTACACCTTACTTACTTTTCTCCTTGCATTCTTCTATCTGGTGACACTGTCCTCCTTGCTATTCCTTGCTCAGGACACTCCATCTTTTGAGTCACTGGCCCCCTCCAACCTCCAAATTCTCTCCCTCCTCATCTCTGCTTCCTACCTTTCCTGTTTTCTTTCTAGTTTCAGCTAAAGTCTCACCTTCTACAAAAAGCCTTTCCCAGTTCTCTTTCTTTTTTTTTTTAATAATTTTTATTTTTTAGAAAAGTTATAATGGTTACATGATTCATGTTCTTACTTTCCCCTTAACCCCCCCCCCACTTTCCCCCCGTAGCTGATGCACATTTCCCCTGGTTTTAACATGTGTCATCAATCAAGACTTATTTCTAAATTGTTGATAGTTGCATTGGTGTGTTAGTTTCCAGTCTACATCCCGAATCATGTCTGCCTCAACCCATGTGTTCAAGCGGTTGTTTTTCTTCTGTGTTTCCAATCCTGTAGTTCTTCCTTTGAATGTGGGTAGCATTCTTTTCCATAAATCCCTCAGAATTGCCCCGGGTCATTGCATTGCTGCTAGTACAGAAGTCCGTTACATTCTATTTTACCACAGTGTATTGGTCTCTGTGTACAATGTTCTTCTGGCTCTGCTCCTTTTGCTCTGCATCAATTCCTGGAGGTCTTTCCAGTTCACATGGAATTCCTCCAGTTTATTATTCCTTTTAGCGCAATAATATTCCATCACCAGCATATACCACAGTTTGTTCAGCCATTCCCCAATTGAAGGACATACCTTCATTTTCCAGTTTTTTGCCACCACAAAAATCGCAGCTATAAATATTTTCGTACAAGTCTGTTTATCTATGATCTCTTTGGGGTACAGACCCAACAATGGTATGACTGGATCAAAGGGCAGGCAATTTTTTATAGCCCTTTGAGCGTAGTTCCAAATTACCATCCAGAATGGTTGGATCACTTCACAACTCAACCAGCAATGCATTAATGTCCCAATTTGGCCATATCCTCTCCAACATTCATTACTCTCCCCTACTATCATTTTAGCCAATCTAATAGGTGTGAGGTGATACCTCAGAGTTGTTTTGATTTGCATTTCTCCAATTATTAGAGATTTAGAGCACTTCTCATGTGCTTATTGATAGTTTTTATTTCTTTATCTGAAAATTGCCTATTCATGTCCCTTACCCATTTATTGATTGGGGAATGGCTTGATTTTTTATACAATTGATTTAACTCCTTGTATATTTGAGTAATTAGACCCCTGTCAGAGTTTTTTGTTATAAAGATTTTTTCCCAATTTGTTGTTTCCCCTCTGTTTTTGGCTACATTGTTTTTGTTTGTACAAAAGCTTTTTAATTTAGTATAATCAATCATCCCATTCACATTCAGAGTTATAATTATCAGTTGTGTATTCCCCAACATTTTGGTATCCTCTCTTAGTTCTACCCCTTCTTCTTAGGCTATTTCCTTTTAAACCAGTGATTTGTTTTAAACCAGTAACCCATGTCCCCTCCCTTGATTTACTACCCTTTCTACCCCCTCCCTTGTTATTCCCCTCCTTTTACTTTTAAGCCCTAATGAATTCCCTCTCTCTTCTCCTCCCCTCCCTTTTTTGACCTCCACACTCCTCTGCTCCCCTTGGTTTATCCCTTCTGACTTTCTCAGCAGGGTTAGATAAGAGTTCTATATCTCAATGGATATAGCTATTCTTCCCTCTCAGGGTTAATTACACTAAGAGTAAGGTTTAAATATTACCTCTTAATGCTCTCTTCCTCTCCTTCTTATAATAGTATTCATCTCCTCCCCTTCCCATGCCCTCTTTGTGTGTAATAGAATATCCTATTTTTCTTATTCATTCAAGTTTCTCTTGGTGTCCTCTACTACTCACCCCACTCTTTCCCACCCACCCCCTTAACATCTTAGACCATTTTGTACTCCAACCTCTCCCTGTGAATAATTCTTCTAATTACTATAATAGTGGATACTATAATAGTGAATAAAGTTCACTACAGAGAATTACACATAACATTTCTCCATATAGGAATACAAATAATTAGATCTTATTGAAGCCCTAAAAGAGGCAAATTTAAAAATAAGTTTTCTTTCTTTCCCCTCTGTTTCTTATTTACCTTTTCATGTTTCTTTTGGTTTTTGTGGTTGGATATCGAACTTTCCATTTAGTCCTGGTCTTTTCTGTGCAAATACTTGGAAATCTTCTATCTTGTTGAGTGCCCATACTTTCTCCTGGAAGTATGTAGTCAGTTTTGATGAGTAAGTGATCCTTGGTCATAGACCCAGTTCTCTTGCCTTTCTGAATATCATATTCCAAGCTTTGCGGTCGTGTAGTGTGGAGGCTGCCAGATCCTGTGTGTTCCTGATTGGTACTCCTTGATATCTGAATTGTCTCTTTCTGCCTTCTTGTAAAATTTTTTCTTTTACTTGGAAGCTCTTGAATTTGGCTATTTTATTCCTGGGTGTTGTCTTTTCAGGGTTTAGTGTAGATGGTGATCTATGGATCCTTTCAATGTCTATATTGCCCTCTTGTTGTAGAATTTCAGGGCAGTTTTGCTGAATAATTTCCTTTAGTATGGAATCCAAATTTCTATTAATTTCTGCTTTTTCAGGAAGACCAATGATTCTCAAATTGTCTCTTCTAGACCTGTTTTCCTGGTCTGTCAATTTCTCAGTGAGATATTTCATGTTTCCTTCTATTTTATCAGTCTTTTGACTTTGCTTTATTTGTTCTTGTTGCCTTGAGAGATCATTGGCTTCTACTTTCCCAATTCTTGTCTTTAGAGTCTGGTTTTCTGCTATATTCTTTTGATTTTTCCTTTTCGATTTGGTCTATCCTATTTTCCAGCTGTTTGATTTTGGTTTCCAATTTGCTTATCAATTCTTTTGATTTGGGGGCATCTTTTCCTAATTGCCCAATTCTAGCCTTTAGAGACTGGTTTTTGGCTATAATCTTTTGGTTTTCCTTTTGAATCTTGTCTGTTTGGTTCTTCAAGGCTTCCAGCTAGTCATTTCTGGTCTTCAGTTTGCTTATCAATTCATTTGATTTCTGAGCCTCACTTTCTAATTGTGAAATTCTGCCTTTTAAACTGTTATTTTTCTTGCCAGATCCCTTCTATCTTTCTCATAATCTCAAATTTGAACTCTTCAATAGCTTGTGACCAGTTTTCATTTTTGGGGGAATGTTTGGATATAATTACTGGTTTGTTCTCTGCTTTTTGCTCTGTTGCCTAGATTTTTTCTGTGTAAAAGTTGTCGAGTGTTAAAGATTTCTTCTTGTTCTTTCTCTTCTGGGCTTCTTGTCTCTGGCTTGCCATTGTTAGCCCAGCACCCTCTCAGCTTTATCCTCACGTCCAGGGTCTGTCTGCGCTTTTTGGGCTCCTGAGGTCTCAGGTCTAGTTGTTCTCAGGGTCAAGCCTCCTGGTGGTCCCCTTGCTTGTTCCTCTGTCCAAAGCTCCTTTAACAGTCTCAGGGCACTGCTTCCCCAGTTGTCCACCGCTCTGCTCTTAGTCCCCACTCACGATCTGCGCCTGCGCTCAGAATCCGAGTCTGCAGCTGCAACCATGCCTGTGCTCAGGGTCTGTGTTCAAAGTCCATGCGTTCTTTAGCCTCTTGGGGTCTTAAGTCTTGCTGCTCTCGGGAACAGGCCCTAGAGCTGCCAATGACTTAATGGGTGCCCCAAGCTCGCTCTAGCTCTTGTGTGCTGGCTTTGGTACTGTGGGTGGTGTGGAGGGGAGGGGGTTGCTCAGCTCATGTTTTAGTGAGAGCTGTTTCACCCCTTTATAGCATGGAAGTGCCCCGATTCCACGTACCTTCAATGCTGCGCTCCGTTGTGGGGTCCCTTCATTTGTCTGGATTTGTTTTTATGTCTTCTTGAGGATTCCTATATGCATGGGTTAGGAGAGGTCAAGCAGCTGCTTTTTATTCTGCTTCCATCTTAACCCGGAACCCAATTCTCCCAGTTCTCTTTCATCTTGGTTCCTGCCTTCTGAAATCACTCCTGACAGGATCCTGTAGGCATCTTGTTTGTATATTGTTGTTTGCTTCTCTAATGCTTTAGCATAGTGCCTGGCAAGTTTTAAACACATACTAAATGCTTGTTGTCTATTTGAGGGCAGTGGAGAGATGTTAGGAATATTTTTAATTGCTAGCACTTAAATTAGAGAGAGTAGGATATCAATAGAGAGGAGGAGAGATTGTATTGAGGTGAAGTGTCCTACTCAAATGTACCAAGGAAGAAGAAGGCATATAAAATTAGAAATAGTTAAGTAGTCTAGCTTGCCTGAAATGTAAAATTCTATTTGTGTGAGGAAATATTGTGAAATAAATTTGGAAAGGTAGATTGGAACTAAGTTGTGGAGGTTCATAAATTTGTGATTTAACCTACATCTTTAATCCTCATTCTTGTTGCCTTGTCTCTGTCCTCAGATGAATTTAGCATTTATTTGTAGAATATATCTGCTTGCTCCTCCCATCAGTAGAATAGATGCTTCTTGAGGGAAAGAACTATTATTTTTATCTGTATTCCCAGTATCTTAGTGTTTTGTACAAAGAAGCATAACTGTATATAGAATTAAATTTCTAATGGCTTTTCCAATTTTAAATGCTCTGTTCAAGTAGTTGAAAGTGTGGAAAGGGTAGAAAGAGAAAAAAAGTGAGTTGGTTACTTAAGGAAGTTATGTATACTTTTTTCAGAGTGATTTATTCTTCCTTAAAGATCTCATATTATAGTTTCTCAGAGTAGAGACACAAAGTGGTGTGAAGAGTTAATTTATAGTATTAAAGCACACTAGAAGAAATCTTAAGGGGAATTTCCAGTGTTTGTACTGTGCTTATTAATCTGTGTCTCAAAGTATGTACATTTGAATTGGAGTAATTTTCCTTCCTGTATTTTGGGAATAACTGTCAAAACTCTCCTTCAAAGATTCATGCTACTAATATGCTATAGTCATAAACACTTTTAAAAATATTCCTTCATCTACTTGTCCCTCCTCTCAACATGATTTATATTAATCACTTTGCCTAAAGAAACTTCGATCTAATTAGAAACTCTGATCTTATGATGTTTTAGTTTCCTACAGTGTGTAGACTAAATCTACTTTTCAGGTACCAACCCTATTAAGTATGAAGAAGCTCATCATGAGTAGGCTAGTCATTTGGTGATGATTTTGGGGGGGCATGACCATAGCAATTTGTGAAACAAAGGAAAGTACAAAATGGATTCTAGTCTTGTGAGGCCTTTCTTTTCTGCACTGACAGTGACCCAATGGCAGAAGTTAGGAAACCAGGTTTACTGTAAAGTGGGTAGAGCCCTGGACTTGGAGTCAGGAAAAACCAAGTTCAAATCCAGCCTCAAGTACTAGCTATGTGACTTTGGATAAGTCACTTAATCATAATTTTCCTCTGTTTCCTCATGTGTAAAACAGAGATAAATAACAATACCTACCTCACAGGTTTTAAGGATCAAACGAGATAATATTTGTGCAAAAGCACTTAGCATAGTACCTGGCACAAAGTAAATAAATACTTATTTACTTCCTTTCCTCCCTTACCTTCCCTCTTTCTGACCCCAGCAAGTATTAAAAATCACAGTTTTTAGACCATCTAGAAATAGTTGATAACTTTAAATGTGAAATCCTAGTCTAGTAACTAGGTTAACATACTCCTGGAAGAGTTGAATCATAGAAATCTCAACAGTCTTTTTATAAATGAAAAAATGTAAATAGAAGGATAATTCAAGTAATCCTTGAAGAGGGGAGATAAATCATATTTGTACCTGATTTATAGAATGGAACCAAATGAAACCATCTTTGAAAGATGCTTTTAAACCTTAAAACATTATGTAACTGCACTCTTTTAACTTCATCCAGCCCAGTGTCTTACATAATGTTATGACTTCAGTAATTGTTTATTGAATGAAAATCTTCAAGATTATGCCATAATATTGAAGCAAATACAAACACAATTACTTCCTTGGGTCCCAGATCTTTAGTCTAATCTTAAGAGTCCTTGATGGAAATATTGCCGCCCCCCCCCCAATTTTTTTTAAATCAGATTAAAGTAGTTGAGTGAGGAATTAAGGATTGCACAGTTTGTGAACATGAATATTTGGGAGGATAGTGGTGCCCTTAACCGTAAGAGGGAAATTAAGAAGATGATGGGGGGACACTGGAACAATGAGTTTGTTTTGGACCTGTTGAGTTTGAGATACCTGCAGGACTCTTAATTCAAGATGTTGAAAAGATACTTTGTATTGCAAGACTAAAGTTCAGGAGAGAGATTAGGGCTAAATATAAAGCTATGTGAAATCTCTATATACAGTGATGTTAGATAAGTATACCTATGAGAGCTAATGAAAATCAAATCAAAATAGTATAGAGGAAAACGGGAGACACCCAGACCTGACCCTACAGCAGATGGCAAACCTATGGCATGGATGCCAAAGATTCCACCCCTACCCCCTGCCAGAGTTCATTACAAGAAAGGCAGAGGGATTCAGGTGGAGCTGCTCCCCTCTCTCTGTTCACCTCACCTAAAGATATTTTTTACATGCCCCACCCTTTTACCCAGCAACCCAATG
The DNA here is from genome assembly GCF_016433145.1 of Gracilinanus agilis. Classification (NCBI taxonomy): domain Eukaryota; kingdom Metazoa; phylum Chordata; class Mammalia; order Didelphimorphia; family Didelphidae; genus Gracilinanus; species Gracilinanus agilis. The sequence continues at coordinate 653,902,635 of NC_058131.1, read as the reverse complement.
AGAGCACTTCCTTCCTCCCCTGTGTGGGGAAAGGGAGGGAGGGGCATGGCACTCAGTGGGGGGAAGGTGGGGGTGGGAGAGTCCCTGCACTCCATCTCTAAAAAGCTTGCCGTCACTGCCATAGACACTAACAATTAGTGTGTGCATGATCTCTTATTGGAAGATGTAGCCGAGACTGAGAAGCAACAATGTCATGAAAACTAGTGAGGACAGTTTCCAAAAGGAAAAAGTGATAACAATGTTAAATGCTACAGATATTTTCATTGTTTATCTCATGTCTGAAATTCTATCCCTCTTTATTTTCATCTCCTGTTTTCCTTCAAGCCCTGGCTAAAATTCTGCTTTGGTAAAGATGCCTTTCCCAAACTCTTAATTTTGGTGCCTTCCTTCTGTTGATTATCTTTGGATTATCCTGTCAATATTTTGTTTGTACATGGTTATTTACCTGCTTTCTTCTCCATTAGATTTTGAGCTCTTTGAGAATAGGAACTGTCTTTTTTTTCTTTTTTGGTATCTCTAGTATTTAGCACAGTGACTGAAACATAATAGGCACTTAATAAGTGTTTTGTTGACTGCTTGACTACAGTAGTATTAACAAACTCAAATATTCTAGATTAATCTAGGATCTCACAAATGTAAATGTTATGACTAATAGTGCATGTTGCAATCTATCAGTGCCCCCCCCACTTTAATCAATATCTTCCCATAATGTGTCCATGGTTTCAAAACTAGTTGCAGAATTGGAACTGAATCTCAGACATGACAACAAAGTTCAGTGCTGTCATTACATTGATCCAGGTGAATGTATTTGACAGTATTTTAAAATTGTCTTTAAACGTCTCTGAAATTAGTGTTTTAAATTCATACCTTTTAAGAATTTTGAATTTGCTTCAGACATGTAATCTTAAAATTGAATATTCAGTTTTGATTATATAATAATGGTATGTTTTTCTTATTAATTTTAATCTTAAACTCATCCTATGATTTCTAGGACATATTATTTAATGCCTCTCCATAATGCAATAGGTTGTCCTTCTATCAGGTCTCCAAAGTAGCCAAGTTCATACTTTCTAGTATGGTGTTTTAAATTTGAGTAGAATTAACTCCTAAACTCCAATTGTCTCAGAGAACTTATTTGCTGGGATCAGAGCCAGCCTAGGGGTTTGGCTGGCTAATAGTCTTTGTGAAGATTGACTGCTTCTTAGTTGCTAATGCTGAGTTTATCTCAAGTGAGAATATTTTTTTTTCTACCGTATTCTTAGGAGTCTTACCTAGCAAACTCAAAGAATTTATACTGTCTAGAGAAATTGAGGCCTCCAGCATGTTGGGTGACATTCCCGTGATGAGTTTTTGAGACTGACAAAATCACATAGGTTGGGAAGGTGTAAGAGATTTGAAGGTAACATCCACATCAGTGAAATCACAAGTCCGGAGTTTATACCCTGTTGATAGTGTTATGGAAAAAGAGGTAGGTGTGTGTGTGTGTGTGTGTGTGTGTTTAAAATGAAAACAGTATAGGAGGAAGGCTTCATTTGGAAATATAATCAATCCCTTTCACAACTTCAAGCACTTGTGTTTTGTGTCAGCAGCCTCACATTCATGTCTATGAGCAGTGGGGGGAAAATGAGAAGATGATTGATGCAGCAAGTTTATATCCATAAAACGGAGGAAAATATTCACAAATCCATTCCAGAAAGTGTCAAAGTAACCTCTCAAGTGCCTGAGGAGGGAATTTTAAAAATGGAGAAGTGGTTCAATTCACAACCCTGCCCCCTTGGCAGCATTCATTCCACCTTGCCCCAGAGCAGCCCTCCTTGCTGCATCAGGCTGTGCTCAACTTCCATGGTGGGAATCCTGGGGAGTGAGGGGGAGTGTGGGGCTGAGGACGGAACCAGAAACATGTGCTTTTCATTGTGGAACAGTTTACCCAAGGAGCCAAAGGGGAAATTAGAGATTGCAGGTTGCTCTTATCTCTTTTTTAGGTTGATATTCTTCTAATATCACTGCCCCTTTCTGTCCCATCTTTCTTCTCCCCTGCTTTTTGTGGGTAATTTCATGGTTATTATGTTAGGAAAAGTGTGTATTATCAAAATTAATATGTTTTATAAAGAATTATATGTATAAAAGTGTATTCCATCATTCTTTGGTGAAAAATTAGTTTTTGATGGTCTCAGGAAACTTCCCCCCTATTTCCCATAAGTTTAATGTTTAAACTTTAGTATTTTTCACTTTCAATCTATTTGTTATGAATGTTCCTTCCCCTCCCCCCCCACCCAAAGCTGAGGAATGCCAATGAATGTGTTTTTAATCCTCAATAGTCTTCCTTTTATCAAAGTATTATTTATAGGCTTCATCTGCAAACACTGTAGCAATAGTTTTATATAGTGCTTTAAAGTTTGTAAAGTGCTTCATATATTTCACCTTATCCTCAAAAACTGTGTGAGGTTGGTGCTATTACTATCCCCATTTTACAGATCAAGAGAGCTAGTAAGTATCCGATTTAGGATTCTAACTCAGATCTTTCTGACTCTTAAGTCTAGTGCTCCTTTCACTGTACCACCTGGGTGCCTAAGAAGGAGGAAGTGGAGCCTATTTAAAACTGAGTGTCCAGAGTCCAAGAATATAGATTTTTCTACATTAAAAAAAAATCAAGATACATTTGTAAAAAGAAACAACTTTGGAAGGAAAGACAGTTGTTGGAAACATTCGTGTTACAAAGAAATGCTAGTAGATTTGTTTGTTTGTTTTTTCCCCAAGGAAAATCTATGAAACATTTTCCCCACGATGTTGTTGATTTATGTGAGGGTGAGAATGTTGAGCTGAAGTTAGAAATCTATAATTTTAAGTCATGATGTAGACTTCTAAGAAGGTAATGATATTTAACACTGACTTTGCCTTTCTGGATATTTTAGATCGGACGCTAAATTGGTGCATGCCTAATTAAAAGTAGTTTCTAAAAGAAGAAAAAGAAGAAAAAAGAGACTTTCTCCTTTTGGATATGATACAGAAACTGAGGCTGTGGGATTATGATTTGCCCCATGATCGGCGAGCTGTTAGATGTCCTGAAGCAGGATTAGGACCCAGTGCTTCTGACTGTCTCCAAAATCTTTGGAAGCTGCCATACTGCTCTTCCAGATCAGTATTGGATTTCTGGAATCTTAGATTATGATTTCTCAGTGTTTCTCACCTGATTTCAATACAACTTCTAAAATTCCAGAGGGACTTCTTGATGTGCATGATGTAAGTTTGGTTTTGATGTATGATCTATAATTGGATATATTAATAGTTGATGTCAAAGTATCCATTGGAAGAATTTAAAATTTAATAAATTATATAGCTACTAAGTAATTACAGCTTTTAAAAGTGACATCAGAGTATATCTTATTCATGTATCTCCCATATTTATGTATTTCACATACATATTGGTAAGGAAAAGAGCACATTTCCAGAAAACTTCTTGAACCTATCTGTTGGAAGTAATTTTGTTTGCTTTTCTTTCTGTAAGAGAATGAAAAACAACAACAACAACACATAAGTACCATTATTATTCATGACAGCACAACATAATAAAATACTAAATATTTTAGTATGAATGTGAATTGTTCCATCATAGATAGGAGATTATATCATTGAAATATTGATAATTTCTGTTAGGGAATCTTTTCAATTCCATTCTTTGTTTTTTCAAAGCCCTCCAGTTTTTTTAAGGATATAGTTTCTTCTGGTGGTGCTTCATGTGAAGTAGGGAATTAATTTGTTTTTAAATAATGAAATTTTTTAGACAATTCTAGTTTTCTGTCTTAGAAAATTGTCATTAGAAAATACTGTATGTTAATAATCATTTTCTTTGTCTGAAATAAAGTTTTTTTTATTTTAAATCTTAGCAAATACTGATCAAATGCACAAAGGCATTATTATGAGTTAAAATATTCATTGCAATTCAAGATTCTATGAATTTTGAAGTGAGATTCTATAGTTTTGATTTCATTTCTCAGACTTTATTGATATTATATTCAGTAGGTTAAATGTCTGGTAACCTTAAGCATCCAGAACAGAACTAAACTTCAATGGGGGGAAAAATAGACAAGAAAAATAGACAAAGAGCTGAAGAAAGCTAAAGACTGTCTACAAAGAAAAGAGTGCTTTCTCATGGTTGATGGAAGTCTAGAAAAGTCAAGTTTCTCTGTACATACACAGAAACTCAAGAAAAATGACAAGAAAAAAAATTAAAGGGAAAGAAAAGGGAAGATTGGCAAAATCACTAAGCAGAGATGTCAAGAGTAGGAGTGGAAATCTGAAGTAGCAGCAACAGAATCTTTAACCCTTATCAGTGAAAACTGAGAACTCTACAAGTAGGTATATAGGATATCAGCATTCCTCTCAAGGTATTGATGAGCCATGATCAAAGACATAGGCTGGTGATTTGATCAGGTAGCATTAAAACCTATTAGTCAGGCAAAGAAAGGCTTGATCTAGACTTGATGAGTGTTCTACCAAGGTGAGCTCCCAGTGACATCATTGCTATAGCACATTTACTAAACCTCTCTTAGCAGGTGCAATTTCTGTTGGTGCTTTTCTGAGGACATGGCTCTCTGGCCTTACATTAAGGCTAACCTGAAATAAGACTCCACTCAGAAGTCTTCCATATCAGACCATAGTACTATATTCTCTATTTAAATTTTGTGGGTCTTAGTGCCCTCCATGTACTCATTAGATCCCAAGGGAAGGAAATTTATTTCTTATTTTATTTTATTCTATATATTATTCTATAATATAAGGAGGTCTCCAGTGGAGTTATAATCTATACAATATTCTATAATTATTTTATGATTTGTTCTTCAGAGGAGGAGGAGGAGGAAGTCTCTTGGCACTAGAGACCTTAAGATATATATGCCCTTTGATTCAACAGATATTTATTAAGCTCCTTTATAGGGCAGAAATTTCAGAGGCCCAGATTTCCAGTTGGTATAAAGAAATATTTTCTAGTAGTTAAAACTACCCAGAAAACATACTAGATGGCATTGGAAAGAAAGTTGGAAGGGACTACTTCACTGGAGGTCTTCATTCAGAGGCTTACATAGCCAAAAAGAAGTTCAGAATTTCAGAGATGGAAGGCACTGTGATTGCCGTGCTGTTTAACCTTTGCCTTATAAAGCATTCCTTCTACAGTATCCTCAAAAAGGGGTCATCTTGCCTTTAAGTGAATTCCTCACATAATCAAGAATCCACCACCTGCTAAGGTTAACCATTCTACTTTTGCATAAATCCAGTGATTAAGATTTTTTTCTTTATGGCAGAACCAAATTTGATTCTTTGTAACTTCTATCCAGTGGTTCTAGGTCTCTCTTCTGGGACCAAATAGATGAACTCTTCCAGGTGACAGTTCTTCAAATACTCAGAAACAGCTATCATATCCCTCTTGAATTTTCTTTTAGCTAAGCATCTTCAGTTTCTTCAATCCTAAAATGTAATGGACTTGAACCCTTTCACCATTTTGGTGGCATTCCTTTGCATGCTTTCCAGTTTATCGGTGTCTTTCCTAACATGAGGCCTAAGAGGGAACAAGATACTTCAGTTGTCATTTAATCAGGGCAGATTAGAGTAAGACTTTTAATTTTTTTATTCTTGAAACTTATACTTCACTTAATGAAGCCAAAGATCCTATTTGCTTTTTTTTTGGTTGCCATGTCACAGTTGACTCATTTTGAATTTATAGTTTAAAACCCCCAGATGATGCTTTTAAAAAACAAAGAAACCTATATCTAAGCAGATATCCATCATCTTGTACTTGTGGAGTCAGTTTTCATTAACTTTCAACATATTAGGTTGATCTCAATGTTTTATCCTGTAGATTTGTATGTGTGACTACTATCTTTGTTATACATGGTTATTCATTCTTCACAGATGTATTAAATTTGTATTAAATTTGTACAGATTTGATAAGGATGCTATCTGAACCATTGATAAGAATGTCAAATAGCAGAATACTCCACTAGAGACCTCCTTCAATATTGATACTGAACTATTAATAACTATTCCTTGAGTTTAATCATTCAACCATTTCTTTTTTATAAAAATATTTTTCCAGGTTACATGTCGATAAATTTTTTAAAATTATTTTCTGACATTTTGTAGTCCATATCCTCTCCTTCCCTTCTATCCTTCCCCAAGAAGTCAGGTAATATGATATTGGTTGTATATATGTTATCATACAGCACATATTTCCATGTTCATCATATTGTAAAACAAGACATATATTGCTTATACTAGAGAAAAATTCATAAAGGAAATAAAGTGAAGAACGGTATACATTAATTTACATTTGAACTCCAGTAGTTCCTTCTATGGTGGTAGATACCTTTTTGGTCATGAATCCCTTGGACTGTCTTGGATCCTTGACTTATTGATAATAGTTAAGTCTATTCAACAATTTCCAAATCAGTTTTGTATCATCAACTAATCCTTTATCAAAATATGTGCAAAATCTTAAGTAAATAATGTCTCTAGTATTCTCTGATTCACCATTTTAGAATCTTTGGCAAAATAATTAAAAAGGAAATAAAGTTAAGTCTGCCATGAGTTTTTCTTTATAAAGTTAGGCTAGCTCTTTGTGATAACTTCTTTTCTAGATTTCATTAACCACTTCTTTAACAAACTACTCCAGAATTTTGCCAAGGATCAAAGTCAAAATGACTAACCTATAATTGTCAGATTTCATTCTTACTTCCCTTTTTTATTTTTGAAAATTAGGCCACTTATCTTTTGTTTTTTCCATGTTCTTTTACTTAACACTGGCACTGGATCAGCAAGCATATCCACCAATTCTTTCCTTCTTTGTGGTTTATTTGGTCTAGGTGACTTGAGTTCCAAATGTAACTAGTTGCTTTCTTACTTTCTATCTTATCCTGGGTGACAGCTCTTCATTGACCATTTTTGAACTGGGTTTTCTAGCTAAAAATAATTCTTCATGGTAGAGGATATAGAAAGAAAATAAGAATTGAGCATTTCAATTTTCTGTCGTCCTTTCTAGGTTGAGTAGCTATCTTTCTTTTCCCCCAGTATAGCTACCCCACCCACTTGTTGACTTGAGTTTTCCTAACAGCTTAAGTTCATCTAACCTTAGTATTCTTGATATTACATATGCCCAACTCTTTTTCTGTTTATTCTCCAGTATCTATCTTTGCTGCCTTTTTTTACCTATCTCTCTGTAGTCTGCATTGGTTGCTATATCCACATTGGTCTCTTTAAACAACTTTCATTCCTTCCTTTCCCTCCACCCCCCCAAACCCTTACCTTCCATCTTGGAGTCAGTGCTGTGTATTGGCTCCAAGGCCGAAGAGTGATAAGTACTAGGCAATGAGAGTCAAGTGACTTGCCCAGGTTCACACAGCTAGGAAGTATCTGAGGCCAGATTTGAACCTAGGACTTCCCATCTCTAAATCTGGCTCTCAATCCACTGAACTACCCAGCTGCCTCCCAAATTTTCACTGTTGATGTCTTTCCGCTCAGCTGAGCTGATTCATCCTATAGAATATTGGCCTTTGGGATCCTTCTTTGCCTTTTACTGAACCTTTTTTTCCCAAAATCTAGGTATGTGTCAGATGATGCACATTTCCCTTCCTCTGTCATAAACTCCAAGACAGGAATGGATATTTTTATCCCAAGATTTCTTTTCACTTTTATCTCACCAACCTTTTCCTTCCTGTTAGTTGAGAATTAGATGCAGAATTGGACTTGCCTATCATAATTTAAAATTTTTTGAAATTATAATTTGGGCAAATTAGGAAATTAATAGCTTCAGTCTAGGTGGTTTGCAGCCTATGCTGATGGCAAAAATGACTTCTTTTTCTTCCTTTGATCTCCGTCCAAAAGCTTTCTATCATATTTCTTGTTTTCTGTTTCTTGGATTACAATTCATTATTTAAATGTACAGTGTTGGGGGCAGCTGGGTAGCTCAGTGGAGTGAGAGTCAGGCCCAGAGACAGGAGGTGTCCTAGGTTCAAACCCGTCCTCAGCCACTTCCCAGCTGTGTGACCCTGGGCAAGTCACTTGACCCCCATTGCCCACCCTTACCAATCTTCCACCTATGAGACAATACACCGAAGTACAAGGGTTTAAAAAAAAAATGTACAGTGTTACCAGAACTCTTTTACCCCATCAAGAAAAAAAAACAACATGTATGCATGCACATATTGTTTATATATTCTCTTTCTTTTGAATAATATCCCATCTTGAGTCATTTTCTTTTTATGGGTCCACATTTCTTATTATACTTAAAAAGTCAAAATCACCTCCTTGTGTAAAGCCCCCTGTTCAGCTTGCTTTTTTTGTCTATGTTTTGTACATATATCATGTTTGTTCATTTAGGGATATAGTTTGCATTATGGACTCCTGTTTTTAAGATGTTGTAGAAGGGATTACTCTTCAGGTTTGGGCTATATTAAGTGCCTGCTGAGGTCCCTTCCAACTTCAAAATCCCTGTGACTGACACATTATAGTGAAGAATGATAGACAGGCAGATAGATAAATGGAACAGCAACTGTGCTCTCAAGTAACTTAGTGTGAGGAATTATAGGGAATTCTATTAGGGAAAGCTTCAGAGACAAGATATCTAGGAGAGTGTTCTGGAAATAAAGAGTAATCCAGTTGGAATGAAACATTAGAATAATGGCTGATTACTTTGGAGTTAGTTCTTATAGGCCTTGGATAGCCTAAGTTATTTTTGGCAAGGAGTCTGAAGAATTTCGAAATATTTATTATTATGATCAGAGCTGTGTTTTCAGAAGATGAGTCTAGCAGTGGTTTTTTAGAATGCATTGGAATGGAGAAAGAGACTGGACCTGGCAGAAACAGAACAGATAGCTTAGGTGGAAAGTAAGTAGGTATTGAAGTAGAACAGTAAAAGCCTGAATGAAAGAACAGGAAATGAATGACAGAAGGTTGAATGGACTGGGCAGCTGATTTAGTGGTGAGGGTATTGTGCAATAATAAGGGAGAGAGAAGGCCATGACTAGTCAGTCCTTCCTTTAACAAGGTCTTGAGCCTGTATAATTGAGAAATGGTCATGTCACTGATTAGAATGAGAAAATCAGGAGGAAGAACTAACTTTCATTGGAAATTAGTGGTATTAAGTTTTGGAGTTTGAGTTTGAAATGTCAGTGATATTTCTAGGCAGAGATGTCTAATAAGCAGCTTTTCAAAAATATAGGGTGGGAGTGTAGATTTTGTAAGTTTCAAATAAGAAAATACAAAAAACTCCAGAAAAGATATTTTACAATTTTAATCACTTTATGTCAGTGTAAAACTAGAAAATTTACTTTTCCAGAATGACAATGTATAACTAATATGTAATTCTACAGTCTCCAGTATTTCTGTTGTGGCTTTTGCAAATCTAAAATAAAATATTAGTGGACGCAAACTGTTAGCCTTTACCTTTCCATTATATACTTAGTCACTTTATTTTTTTTAATTATATATTTTTGTGACTTCTATAGTATACTTTCTCATATAGCTTTTTTATCAAGTACAATTTGGACATGTGTACTTACTCTCATCCTCATAAAAGTTATACTGTTGATACAAAGTACTACAAAATCATCTGTGTAAAGAGGTAGTTTATGAGAAGTCACACTTTTATGATCCCAACATGCTTATAAATGTTGAATCATAGGCAGTTTTAACAGAAGCATGGCTTGTGGATGCCATTTTAATGCATCTTAAATTTATTTGATAAGTCATATTGAAACCTCAGAGTAAATTTGTTATATTACAGTTTTAAAATCAAGATACATTTGTGCTGACACAGTGTTTAGAGTTGATAGAGAAAATACTTGAGATATTTCTTATTACTGCCAAGGCAAATAATAGGAAAGTAAAAATGACTTGATTTTAGCACTTCATATTTCATAGAATCTTTTATACAGTTCATGAATCCAATTAGCCATGAAATAGGTCAATACTTAATATATCGGAGCAAGTGTGCATGAAAGTATGTAGGAATATTTCAAAATGCATACAAATGTAAACTATTTTTTTTATAAGACCATAGCTTTTTCCTTCTAGCATAAGTTTCAGGGAGGATGTTACCAGTTTATAACTACCATACACATACCCCTTAGAGTTTTCAGAATATTCAACTTGGCTAAAGAAAATCATGATTGCTTATGGAAAACATCCTTTCACTAAATTACTCACAAGAGTGAATTGTTAAAATAAGACTCATTTGCAGCTTTTTCCTTTATGTAAGATACATTAATGAAACTAATATTAAAAACACTAAGCATAGGAATTTGGCAGAGTAGGGGGTGGAAGGAGTGTTGTAGGAACAATATTGTACTGGTGGTGGAGGAGGAGGAGGAGGAAGAAGAGGAGAACTGGAAACAAAGTAGATACCCTTTGATTAGGGAATGGCTAAACTAGTTTTGTGATATGTATTCATAATGAAATATTACTGTGTCGTAAAAAATAATGGGAGAGAAGCTTAGAAAGAAATCTCACCCAGAATCCCACCTTTTGTAAGAAACCTTTTCAAGCTTTACAAATGATTTTTGACTAATGAACTGATTTATATGTTTATATGAGTTGATATGAAGTGAAGTAAACAGAAACCAACCTGTGGGACACCAAATATTACCTCAGACTTTCAGTATGTTAGTTTATTTTAAGGAACTTTTCCCCCTCTTTTTTTATACCCTATAAGAGATAACTCTCTGAAATGTGAGGAAAATATCAGCGATATAAAATAAAAGGTGTCAAGAAAATTATTAAAAATAAAATAACTGGGGGCAGCTGAGTGGCTCAGTGGATTGAGAACCAGACCTAGAGACAGGAGGTCTTAGGTTCAAATCTGGCCTCAGACACGTCCTAGCTGTGTGACCTTGGGCTAGTCACTTAACCCCCATTGCCTAGCTTATAGTATCACTAAACATTTAAAAATTTGAGTGTAACATGAAAAGAAACATATAGTTTGTTATATATTCTCTTACTAATTCTTTATTTTTATTGGTTCTTTTCCTAACCTAGGTTTTCCCCACATTTGAGCAGAACATATTCTTCAACTCAGCTATAGTCTCTTAGAGTCAAAACTTATTTGAAATATCATTCATGGTTCTGATATATTTGGTCAGTTGTTTGTTTATTTTTTAAGCCAATATAGATAACTTTGATTTGCTTGCAGTTTTCTCATTGTGTCTGATCTCCAGTGAGAAATGTGACTACCTTGAAACGAATGAGAAAAAAATGCTTTAAATTGGCTTTATAAATGGTTTCTAAGGATTAAAAATTCTTGGTGCTTTTTCTTCCATAGGTAGTTGAGAAGAAAAGCTGTGAAACACAGGAGGACAGTAGGTAGAATGAAATATTGTGACTATTTTGCTCAAAAAGAAGCATCTCCTTTTTTCTAATTGATAGAAGCCTATCTGTTATAAGGTGAAATAAAGTTTAGATTGAATTTTTTTTTCTATTAAGTATCATGGGTTTTAAGACACATTTCTTTCTTTTAAAAAGAGCCATATTGCCTCTTCAGATCTAAACTCAAACCTATTAAAGCATCATTTTTAAAAAATGCTCAGGAAAAGAATAGAATTCTATTCACTAAAATTAAGTGCCTCCAATGTACAGGCTCTTGTGCTAAGTGCTAAGACAAAGAAAAAGAAAAGAAAATGTTTCTTGTTCTAGAAAGAGGGAATATAGTATATACACAGATAAGTAAGTAGCTTCGAGTTTGAGAAGGAAGAGAGACTAACTGGAGAAGAGAACACCTGAGTTTTGTTTGAATATTTTTTTAAGGCTTGTAGGGTAGCTTGTGTAAAAGCATGAAAATAAGTGATAAAATAAGTTAGTACAATTTGACCTGTTTAGATGCAGGATGGGGAGTAAAAGAGTGTATGTTCGGAAAGGGAAGCTAGAGTTAGTTTGTGGGAAGCTTGAAATGCTAGTCACAAGAGGTGTATTTTATCTTCCAGGCAATAGGGAGACATTGAAAATATTTGAATAAGAGAGTAACATGATCTGACCTATGCTTTAGAAAATATAATTTCATTCCTCTGTGGAACTTGGATTGGAGAGAGTCTAGGCCAGTAATAGGGAGACTAATTAAGAAGCTATTTTAGTGATCCAGGCAAAGGTACTGAGGCCCAAACAAGGTCAATGGCCTTGTAAATGGAGAGAAGATAAAATATAGATTTAGAGCTGACCATTAAGACTAGCCCCTTAACTGTCAACATAAAAGTGATATATGCCCAGAAACTCATGGGGGGAAAAAGCCAGGAAGAGAGTTTTGGAATAATATGCTACAAAAACAAAATTCTAAAACTATATATGTAAATCATAGAATAGAAAGAATGTCCAAGTTAGAATCCCAGTAATTATATTAAGTTATGGCTCCTCTTCTTAACCATAACTTACAGAGTAAGTCACTTAATCTAATCTCTGTGAAACACAGTTATCTTGTCTGTAACATGGGCTAATCAATATAGGTCTTGTTGGAGGGGGAGGAATCACTTCAACTGATTCTTGATGGAAGCCAGGGATTCTCCAAGGCAGAAGTGAGGAGGTAGTAATGTTCTAAGGGCTGCTGATATTTGATGAAAATCTATGGAAATGGAAAATGAAATGCCTTATGAGGGAACAGGAAATAGATCAGTATGACGAATATACTGTATGATGCCATACACCTTGAAAGGTTGGCTTAATTCTTTTTTTCAATTAAGCTAATTTTAAGTAAAAATTTTTTTTAAACTTAACTTCTGTGTATTGGCTCCTTGGTGGAAGAGTGGTAAGGGTGGGCAATGGGGGTCAAGTGACTTGCCCAGGGTCACACAGCTGGGAAGTGTCTTAGGCTGGATTTGAACCTAGGACACATACCATCTCTAGGCCTGACTCTCAATCCACTGAGCTACCCAGCTGCCCCTTTAATTAAATTTTTATTGATATATTTTGTTTCATATCACCTATATTTCCCATTATATCTTTCCTGGAGTGCTATTCCTTATTAATGAAGAGTAAAAAAAGTTATTTTTAAAAGTCCCACAAAATGTACCAACATAGCTTTAAAAGTCCGACATTAATTATATGCACTGTTCCATACCAATGGTCTCCCATTACTATAAAAAAGATGGAGGAGATGCCTTCTCATATATCTTCTTTGAGGCCATGTTTAACAATATATGTTCATAGCATTTAGTTGGTTTTTTAAATTTATATTTTATAGTTATTATGTATATTGTTTTCCTGGTTCAATTTACTTAATTTTGCATTAGTTCACATAAATAGTCTTATTTAAAAAAAGGAATATATCTGAAATTTTAGGCAGCTTTCAACCCTGTATTTAGAGTCCTGGTTATGTTTGAAATATTGTGTTCAGTTGACAAAATTACTGCTCCTTTTAAATCTACAGTAAAGCATCCAAAAGAACCTTTCAGAGAACCAGGTTATGTTGATTAGATGAAACTAAATAATCTACATTAAATAATTTAAATGAATATAGCCACAGAATTAGTGCAAACCAAAGAATGAAGAAGCTTTTACGGAGTCTTCTTTTTTTGTTGAATGAAAATATATTTTAAAATATTAATTTTTGAGTCACTTATATCAAGTTTACTTAAGAGCTATAAAATAGAGGAAAATATATTTTCTTCTTTATGAGTTCATGGGTCCAGAGAAAGATCTAGGATTTTCAGAGATGAATTATAAATATATAGATATGTCACAAATACTTTAGGTATCATGGTGTCATGGAACTGTAATTTAGGATTTTGAGAGAGAATATTCTTCTAGCTCACCTTCATTCAGAGATCTAAATCTCTTGTTTTTCAGATTTTAAGGGTTCTTTCCCTAGACTTGTACATTGATTTTGAGCTTGTAAAAGGGGAAAATGGGAAAGATTATGAGTGGATTGGATATTTAAGAGTTTTAGAGTTTTAGTGTGGTCGCCAAGGAATTGAATAAATATCAACTCCTAATAAAAGAGACCCAAGTCAGGATGACTTTTATGGTGGTTTGTTAACAATTAGGAAGTTTGAAGGTAGGGAAATGAGAGAAACTCTGGCCAGAACCAGGTAGGGCTTCAGAGGCCCCAGCAGAGGGGCACAGAGGTTAATTAAACAAGGCTTCTAGCCACGTGGCCTCCTCTAAGATGAGAGGCCTCTTTAGAGGCTGGAGCCTCCAGAAACACCAAGGGAAAAGGAAAGAGAGTCAGCCTAACTTACCCACATGATAATTCAAAGGGAAGCAGCCTGAGGTCACATCCGAGCTCCTTCAGCAGCAAGTTCAAAGCTCCAAAAGCCCCACACAGGAAGTTACCATCATATTTAAAAGATAGCAGTTTTCGTCACTTCCTGCATTTACCTCCAGGTTTACATGGACAAATGGCAGCCTCGACCCTGTTTTGGACTGCCGGGGGCAGTCACTTGTTTTTGATTTGTTACTAGCACATGTGGGTCATAGACCTTCCCCCTCCCCATTTAATTCTAAATTGGGTGGGGTGACATTATTTCTGGTGGCTAAAGTCTAAAGAATGAATGAGGGTGAGCTAATTCCATTTATACAAGATAGAAAGAACCTTGTATGTCATCCATTTAAGCCACTTCATTTTACAAATGAGAAACTGAAGCCCACAGAAGTTAGGTGACTTCTTCATTGTTATATTGTTGGTAACAGGCAGAGGCAAGTTTTAAACCCATGTCATCTTGACCCCTAAACCTCGAAGCACAACTGATAGATTGACATTCTTAAATTCTGTAGTTTGAGTTCTGCATTTTTTTCCATGTTCAGAGTAGATTGGGATTTCAGAAAATACTTTTACTCTATTTTACATAGCCTACTCTCATTTGGGAATTATTTCCCTCTGTGATTGAGCAAGCTTGTCAGCAGTTAGAAGGGACATTCTTTTGATGATATTTCTTAAGATTATTTTTCTTGTTTTAAATTATATAGCAAAGGTGATTTCTTCCATACTCACAATTTTCCCTCTAGGCCTTATTTTCTATAAATTTAAGATTTTTAAGTTGGTTTTCATAATTCATAATCCCTTTTATATTGGTAAGAGCTTTTGTTCTACCTTACGGGTCTGTATTGGATCTGCCTCATTTGTAGCCATTCATTTTTTTTTTAAACCCTTACCTTCCATTGGAATCAATGCTGTGTATTGGTTCCAAGGCAGAAGAGTGGTAAGGGTTAGGCAAGGGGTTAAGTGACTTGCCCAGGGTCACACAGCTGGGAAGTGTCTGAGGCCAGAGTTGAACGCAGGACCTCCTATCTCTAGGCCTGGATCTCAATCCACTGAGCCACCCAGCTGCCTCTCATTCATTTTTTAGATTAATGTTTTTAAGTAAACATTTTAAGTAAAACTTCATTTTAGGCCTACCATAACTATTTTTTGTATACAAAAAGAGTAGTGGAGGCAGCTGGGTAGCTCAGTGGATTGAGAGCCAGGCCTAGAGACAGGAGGTCCTAGGTTCAAACCCGGCCTCAGCCACTTCCCAGCTGTGTGACCCTGGGCAAGTCACTTGACCCCCATTGCCCACCCTTACCAATCTTCCACCTATGAGACAATACACCGAAGTACAAGGGTTTAAAAAAAAAGAGTAGTAATTCTCTCTCTCTCAGCTGGAGGGGGGGGGTGGGGTCCAGAGTCCAAGTGGTCACCCTCATGGTACAAATGAGAACTATGAAGCTCACAGAGGTTAAAAGCTTTTCTCAAGGTTAAAAAGTGGCAGGGTAAAGATTCAAATGTAGATAGTTTTATTTTAATTGCCTTTTCCATTGCATCACTATTGCCATCTCAGAATTATTGGAGACTTCAGTGTCTGATTTTTAAAATTACTTTAGGTAATTGGGTTTGTACAGTGTGAAATTATTCAAATTTCAGGCTGTGTCTGATATTTAACCTGATAATTGTGTGAGACCCTATTATTTTATTAAGAGACTTGGAGATCTCAACACAACTTAATTTTAAAAAGTTACTGTGATTATACTACCACTATAACATAATGGTTAATATAGCTCAAGTTATAAACCAGGGTCAGGTGTGAGGGAATTTTTAGAAAACAATTTAGAATTTATGATGCCAGATCTGCCCACTTAGATTTCTTAAATTATGCTGGAACGACTAGATAATCAGGAGTTATTGGTATGCTTTTGCATTTAGAAACTTATATTCTAGTTTGCAAATCTATACACATGAAAAAAAAAGTCTGATGTACATGAAAAGAATGAAACTATAATACATATAGAGAGAGCTGAGACCCTTGAATTAGCTAGCCAGATAAACTTAGCTTCCTTTGTAATCCTATATATTTTATGCTTTTAAAAATATTATTCTGAGAAGAGGTCCATAGACTTCACTAGACTGCCATAGCAGCCCATTAGACAAAAAACAAAACAAAACAAAAAACAAACTTAAAAACCTTTCTTCTAGATCCAAAGGCAAACTAGAAATGGAGCTATGAAAATTAACTTTCAGTTAGACTTAGACTAACTTTCAGTTAGCACTTAGTCTAAAGAGGAAAGCAAACAGTAATGAGGAGAAATGGGGAGGCCTGTGAATCTGTATCCTACTACGTGCATGCTTGTGTGCACACTTGCATGTCTGTCTGTGTCCGTGTGAACTTGAGGCTTTGAATGTGTAACAATAAAGTATTCTTGAAAGAGCCATGCTATACATTCCTTAATAGAACCCAGAAATATTTTAAAAGACTTAAACCTACAAAAGAAAAAATCAGTCAAACAAAATAACTTCAATACCTGGGAGTTGAAGTTTCTATCAATACATAAAAATTAAGTGATTATGATTTATTTTGTGTTCCTGAGGTTACCTCTCTGGGATATCAGTCAGGACAAGAAAAAAAAAAAAGTTGGAAACAAAGTTCAAAGGACAGAAAAAGCAATTTAGAAAAAAAGTGATATAGCATTCAGTACCAGAGAGGTTAGAGTCCCTTCATGTTCTACCCTATTCAAGAGTATTGAGTACATTCCTGGAAACTACATTTTAGGTGAGAGGTTGAAAAGTTAGAATGTCTAGAGGAAGGCAAGCCAGGATGAGGAAGAGCCAGGCCACATGAAGATAGCATATCAGCACAATTCCAATATGTTATTACTTAATTCTGGCTTGTTTGCTTTGGGAATTTGTGACAGATTTTCAATTCTAGACTTCCTTCTTTCTACCACACAGAAAAGGCCTACACCATTTTTATCCTATCTAGCCACTATATATATATATATATATTTAGGGTGTGCAGTTAGTTTAAATAGGATAAAAATAATAACAATATTATGTCTTAGGAAAAAAAAGCATAATAAGCACACTTGTTGCCATTAACACACAGATAATTGAAATTCTTCATCTTTGAAAATGATGGCCAGTAATTATTGTAGTTGTAGTGCTTTGTCCACTTATTGGGTATTCATTATATGTTTGCTAGGGGGTAGAATTTAAGGTGTACCCAAAGGCTAGATTGTGACTGGTGGTTCATTGCCAATTGTATATATAAGAAAACTTTCCCTCTGTTCCTGTGGCTTCTGTTTTAGAATTTTGCCCATTTTGTAACTGTTTTACTTACTATTTCCCATTGTCTTTGCCCCAAAGGAGCTTCATGGTTTTAAATTACTAATTAATTGTCATATCTGTTGTTTCAGGATAGTCCACAGTGTTTTCCTATTGTCCTTATCAGTAGTATTTATTCACCCACCTGCTTGCAGTTAAAAGTTAACTCCTTTCATGCTATCAGAGATCAGCTAATAGCCTTTCTTCTTGTTCTCATTTGTTTCCTTGCATCTAGCAAAGTGGAATAATAGAATTTTAAATTTTGCTTCACTACTGGAAGACCACTCTCTAGGAACTTTCTGTTAGTGATACTTTTGTTGCTTGAATATATTATCTAATGCTGATAATTAGATGAACATTGGATCTCTGTTTCCTAGCAGTATTTGTCAGGCTAAAAATGTCTCTGACCATCTAGTGCCCCTAGAATGACTGAGAATTTCTTATGGAGGCAGCTGTATCTATGTTGAAAAGAAGAGAAAAAAATGGAATTAGAATAGGAACGCAGTGGGAAGGGATAAAAGAAAAAATATGGTGATATCACATAGATACAGAACTGAAAAGTCAAAAGATAGGAGATAATAGCATACTCTTAATTTCAGATTACCTACTTCTCAGTAAATGCTATCATCATTGCTTTGTAAACTTTTGTTTTGCTTTGGAGTTGATGCATTATTGACATCATATGACATCTACAGATATCTCAAAGGAAAATTTGGCTATATGTTCCTCCCTTTTATTTTTTGGTCCTCTGGCAAATAGCCAAACAAAAATTTAAAAATATCATCTAAAATTCTAGAAGCAGATAATCTGAGAGTTTTAATATGCTGATAATCCTTTTCTCAGATTGTAGGAGACAAACCATGCTAAAGATTAATGAATTAATTACTTGTAGCTTATTGTCAAGGTTGACAATAATATTTTGTCTCAAGATTGGATTTAAGCTTTTGCTTTGCTGAGAAAAAGCTTGTAATCAATCAATTCACAATGCATAATTAATAATTTTATTCTCTTGGTTTTGTACATATAGTCAGGAGTTCTAAGACTTAAACTAAGAATAAACTAAATAGTAGGGATGCTGAATATAGTTTTTAAAAAAACGTGGATTTTTTAAAAATCTATATTAGGGAAATGAAAGATCAAATAGGGGATAGGAATATATCTAAAGGTGGACTAGAGATTTATGCTAGTTAGAAGACAGATCTGCTTATTCTCCTCTTCTCTGTTTTCTCTATGAAAGAGAAAATCTCTAGTTTGTACATAAAGAGAATAAAATTATTAAGATGTCAATACCGAAAATGAGAATGATAAAAGACCACCTCGTAAATGAATCACAGAATCTCAATGTTGGAAGGGACTTCAGAAGTCACATAGCCTAAACCACACTTAATGTAAGAGTTTTCTCTATGAAGTAGCTCTACAAATGGTCCTCCACCTTTTCTGGAAGACTTTCACTGAGGGATAATTCCCAGCATCCTAACCAATTTTACTTTGGTATAGCTCTGATTGTTTGGAAGCTTTTCGTTGTACTAAGCCTTCATTTTCCTTTTTACAACTTCCTCACATTGCTTCTAGTTCTAACTTCTAGAGCAAAGCAGAACAAATCTAATTCTTCATTCAATAACCTTTAATATACTTAAATACAATTAATATTCTCCTAACCCAGCCCATTCTTCTCTTCTTTAAAATCAATATCCTCAGTTTGGAATCAAAATGGCAGATTAGGGCCAGCATCCTAGCTGAACTCTTTCAACATTCCCCTCCAAACCTCTTTAAAATAATGCCTCAAATCAAATTTTGGAGCTTTTGGAGACATCAGAAAGGTTCGGGTAAGTTTTTTTTCAGCATAAAAATACTTAGGAAGTCTGTGACATTGGGGTGAAGGCTTATATGGAGCTCGCACACCTGGTAGCAATAACAATGGTTATAACAACTTTGGGAGCTCTTAGCCCAGAAATTCTAAAGGACATTGTACAATTGATCAGAAAGATTGTAGGGGATCCTTTGCTGGCACAGGGGATAGCTTGTGCTGATTGGCAACTCTGTTGCCCGTATGGAGTACTAGTTTGCAGTTCCAGAGTGGAGAGGAGTACTAGTAATTGCAGCTGCAGAAGAGTAGGGTATCTGTTTACATTTCCAGGGCCAAAAGGAATACTAGTTCTTAGCTACTGGGACCAGGGGTCCTTCCTGGGTAAAGACCTGAACACAGTCCAGGAGAGCTATGACCACCACATCTCTCTCCAGATCACAGCACTGTGGAAGCATTGAAAACATGCAGAACCCCAGAACCATCTTTGAAAACAGAAACAAAAAAAGCCCCAAACTTGGGATGGTGCCTCCCCACACCTAGGAGAACAGAGCCTAACTTTAAAATAAAGTTCAAAATCAAGAAATAGTCTGCAAAATTAGAAGACCACAAAAAAGAAAAAAGAACTTAGCCTAAAAACCCTCTATGGTGATAAGGGAAGACCAAATCACAAAAACTCAGAACATAGCAATGTGAAAACAGATATAGACAAAGCCTCAAAATAAAAAAAGAACAATTTGACTTAAGCCCAGCAAAAAATCCTTTTAAAAGGGGCAGCTGGGTAGCTCAGTGGAATGAGAGCCAGGCCTAAAAGTTAAAGAAGGTGATAAGAACAAGAGGAAAAAATTGGGAGAAGGAATGCAAGTGATGGAAGAAAATCATGAAAAGAGAATTAATAGCTTGGTAAAAGAAGCACAAAATTACTGAAGAAAACAACAGAACAGAATTGGCCTAATGATAAAAGAAGCACAAAAAAAAAAAATCACTGAAGAAAAAAATTTCGTAAAAAGCACAGTAGACCAAATGGAAAAAGAAGTAAAAAAACTGCTCACTAAAGAAAATAATTCCTCACAAGTGGAAGCTGATGACTCCATGAGACATCAAAAATAATAAAGCAAAGGTAAAAGAAAGAAGAAAATATGAAATATCTCATCAGAAAAACAACCAATCTGGAAAATAGACTGAGGAAAGATGATTTAAGGATTTGGGGACTGCCAGAAAGCCATGATCAAAAAAAGAGTCTAGATATCATATTTCAAGAAATTATAAAGGAAACCTGCTCAGATATACCTGCAAAGGGTGAAACAGATATTGAAAGAATTCACCAATTGCTTCCTTAAAGGTATCCCAAAACAAAAATTTGCAGGTATTTTATAGTGTGACAACCAAAAATGCTGAGAGATGTTCTGAGTATTAAATTAATTTATTAATAGACAAGTCAATACAAATTAATTTGGTCAATGATTGCATAACTGTTGATAAAGAAATTCAGACTTGTAGACCATTAAATAAATTTTAGAAGCTCATTATTAGCCCTTCCCCTAAAGATCCCAAAACACGTCTAATTGATGAAGAGGTGATCCATAATTCTCTCAACCTCTCCCTGATTCCTTGGTTGATGATGGAAAATCACATGCCCCATCTCTATGATTAGGTCCTACCCTGTTAAGAGTGGCTTTCTCCATTCACTCTAGTAGAGAATCAAAGACTCTGACCTATTGCTTACAAGACAGACCTAGCCTAATTGGGTTTATTTACCAGACAAGAAAGAACCCATCATTTCTGTCACCCTATGATGGGAAATATCCTAGGGTGGGGGCATCCCTTGAAATTGCCAGGAACAAAGGAATAGAGGTTCGAGGGACAAACTTGAGCCTCATTTCAAAACTTTTACAAATAATTTAGTATATATAAATCTTCTCAATAGCCAAATCCCTGAGCTTCCAGATCATGGAGAAAAATATTGTTAAGTAGCCAGAAAGAAACAATTCAGTATCAAGGATTTATAGTCAGGAGTACATCATAAGGGTTTCCACATTATAGGAGCAGGGGGCTTAGAATATGATATTCTCGAAGGCAAAGGAGCTAGGATTATATCCAAGAATAACATACCCACAAAACTGAAGTTATCTCTTCTACTTTATGGGGCTTAAATGCTAGCAGTTTTTTGGCTCTCCCTTCATACCACAGAAGTCTGAATTTTTTTTCTTTTTCTTTTATAGGTTGTGTTTAGTACCTTTATGTAAATTTTGAATTAAGTATGCTTTTCTGAGATTCTAAACGTTTTCTGTCTTGTGTTTTCCACCAAACTCTCCCCCAAATTCTCACTTAATTTCTTATGTCAATCCACAATATATTGAAACTGAGATGGGGAAAGTCGTGATGTGGAAGAAGTAATTATATAATCCTTCATAAGAAAATTGATATTTAATGAAATAGAAGACTTTAAGGCATTTTTTATTAAAAGACTGCACAAGCTGATGAGAAACATGAAAGAGGAATAATAATAATAAACTTAAGCTTTTTTTATTCCTATATGGAAAGACAATACATTTAACTTCTAAGAATCTTACCATTTATTTAGGCAGCTGAACGGAGTTTTCATAAAGAGAAATCTAGAGATGAGTCAGATTTGTTGGAATGATCTCCAAAAACTGAAGGAGTAATAAAGAGGAATACTCTGGTAGAAGGAGGATGGGAAGGGTAGAATGGGGGAAATTATTTTACATAAAAGAGGAGCTCAAGGAAGAGCTTTAACAATGGAAGGAAAATGAGTGTTTGGACAGTGCTTGAACCTCTCATCAGAATTTGTTCAAGGAGAGGAATACATAAATAACATGCTCAGTTATGTATAGAATTATAGCTTATTCAAAATTGAAATAGGATGGGAAGGGGATAATAGAAAAGTGGATGAAGAAGGTGATAAAAGGGAGGGCAGATTAAGGGAGGCCATGATTAGAAGCAAAATAGGCTTTTGAGGAGGGACAAGATAAAATGAGAGAAAAAACAAAATAAGATGGTGGGAAATATATGATAATCATAGCTGTGACTGAATGGAATCAGCTCACTCATAAAACTGAAGTGGATAGCAGAATGGATTAGAAACCGTAATCCCACAATCTATTGCTTGTAAGAGACAATGCTTGTACCGAGTTAAAGGGCTGGAGTAAAATCTAATATGTGTCAGCTGAAGTAAAATAGACAGGGGTAGCAATCATTGCCTCAGGTAAAGCAAAAGCAAAGATATCCTAATTAAAAGGGAGAATCAGACAGGGCAGCTGGGTAACTCAGTGGATTGAGAGTCAGGCCTAGAGACAGGAGGTCCTAGGTTCAAATCTGGCCTCAGACACTTCCCAGCTGTGTGACCCTGGGCAAGTCACTTGACCCCCATTGCCTACCCTTACCACTCTTCCACCAAGGAGCCAATACACAGAAGTTGAGGTTTAAAAATAAAAAATGAAATAAAAATAAAAATAAAAGGGAGAATCAGGAAAACTACTTTGTTAAAAGATGCCATTTTGATAAAAGATACCAAGAAGTAATATCAATTATAGCAAGTTTCTCTGATAAAGGCCTCATTTCTCAAATATATACTGAGTATAGGTCTCAGTCAAATTTATAAAAGATCCATTCCTTGATAAATGTCAAAGTCAAAAAAAAAAAAGGGCAACACATGGCCAAATGCAGATGCCTAAGGCATTCCATTAGAGATGTCATTTAACCAGTATTATTCTAAATACAAACCCCCAAAAAGCAGTTCTTGTTCATTCTCATTTTCTTACTTATTGTGTTGCCCATGTTATTCCTTGAAATGGAAATTTTAATCTAGTCATTAAAAATTAAAATAAACAAGACATAAAGGAGCTACCAAAGGTAGAGGAGGGGCATTAGGTCTTCTGGTCCATTCAAACTTATTTATAGGTGAATTCTATGAAATTATGGAATAGCAGCTAATATCTATGCTACAAAATTATTCTCAAACACTGAGAAACTAATCTATGAGACTTCCTTTATGAGACAAATATAGTCCAAAAACTTAAACCAGAGAAGGATAATGCAAAGAAAGAACCACAGACCAATAACACTAATCAGCATTGCTTTTGTATAATTCAAGTTCTAGTGTGTTTGTGTGTGTGGGGAGCCAGATTCTGAGGCCTTCAGATTTTAGTTCATCAGAAAGGCAACAAAATGCAGGAATTCTCACCTTTATTTGCCCATATAGCTGTCCTCTCCATTTAACTGAGAAGTTGTACTTCCTGTAACATTGGGGAGGCAGATTTCTTCCTCAGGAACAGAAAAATGGAAAGGGAGGAGTTTCTTCGACTCAGACCACAGATCAATGAATGGGAGTCCAGGAGAGAGGGAGAGGGAGAGGGAGAGGGAGAGGGAGAAGGAGAGGGAGAGGGAGAGGGAGAGGGAGAGGGAGAGGGAGAGGGAGAAGGGAAACTTTTTCAAATGTCTGTTTCTTTTGTTTCTGGTGTAATAAGATGGTTTCAGCTGCCTCAATTACCCTATCAAGGAAGCTGCTGGGATATTCTTCTTCTCTCTGCCTCAGTTTCTCGAATTTCTGCCAGGAATTCGGCCTTTTGCCATGCAAACGCATTGGCTTGAGTAAATCAGGCCTGCATTGGACTAGATATCTCATGTTTGCATGTGATGCGAGTTCAAGGTCATGATGAACCGTGGGCCATGCAGTCAGGTTGGGGTTTGAGCGAGTCTCAGCCAAGAATTTTTCCTTTTCAGAGGGAGAGTAAAATTCCCCCAAAAGAAACTCCACGTCATTGAAATTTGGGTTAAAGAGCTTAAAAACACGCTTCATTTCTTTTATACTCTTGAAGGGGGAGAGGAAGAACTTGGGAAAGCATCTTCTCAACACTTCAAGATCATTTAGGGTAAAGGCCTTGTAGGATTTAACATGGACAATACCCTCCCCAGGTTCCTTTTAGTGTGATAACATCACCATGAAAGGGCAGCCCACAGGATGTTTGAAAGCCATTGGCCAAGTAAAGAAAGTTTGAGCAACAGGGTTTGAAAATCAAGGGCAGGAAGCCAAGTTGGTCTCTGGGCTGGCATTTTTGAGCTTTTCCTTATCTATCTCTGGCAAACTGCAGCCTGAGCTGGCTAAGTGGAGGATCAGATCTATCCCTAAAGTTAGAAAGGCTGAAATCTCTTTTTCCCCCTCTATATTTTTCTCCCATTTTACTAATAAATGCTTATAAATCTGGTAATAAGCCTCTAGATTAATTTTTATTTATAACAGCATGTCACCTGCAGCTATCACAAAATTCCCATTAAACTTTTTATGCTGATCACAGTATGTCAAAACCACAATGGGGAAAGTCTAGATGTGGAAAGGATATTTGTATTTCCATGTAAAAAATTACATATGACAGTGATTAGCTCAGCTTTTAGGAGTCATTAGGCAAAGAATAATCATTTTCTACTATTCTGGTACTAATAGAGGTATTGTTTTGGGAGGATTAACTTTGCCAGCTTTTGCCAGCAAATAGTAAGCTAACCAATAATTCTTGTTGTCTTCTGTGATTGACATATTTTCTATACTTTTTAGCTCTTCTTTACTACTCATCTTTGGAGAATTTTTCAGTTCATCACTCTCATTGTCATTGAGATTTTGGACATCAAGCTTTGACTATTTGTAGACTAGATGGGGAACATAATGCTTTGGTATTCATAAGACTGGAATTTAATTCCTTGGATACAAATATTTTCTAAGCAAAATTCTTTGTGAATTTACAATCAGCAAACAATAACATACATTTTTACCATGCAAACAGTCTTTAAGAAGCATAATCCAGAGTAAAAAGTAAGTTGGGTCTGTCACTGCCTTGATTCATATAGTAGTACCTTTCTTCCTTAAAACTCAGAATATAAATTCCTTAACCAGTTGAAATGGAAGATAATTGCTTAACAGACCTTTGCATAATAACCTTTCACATTCTTGAAGATCACTATTAACTTGTCCCTTTAGCTTTATGTTTTTTAGGCAAAGCAATCTCAGTTCATTAATCTTTCCACAAAAGACTATTTTCCAACCAGTTTAGTTTTGTATGAGGGTAGGACTCAGATTATTGAGGATACTGTAGTGCTGATGTTAATGTTTATTAGTACAGGCTTTCTAGAAATCAATCTGGCCATAGGCACAGGGCCATATAACTAGTCATATAATTTGACTAAGTAATCCCAGTTTTGGAAATGTATCTCAAAGAAATAATTTAAAAGAAAAAGCAAAGATGTTTATAGTAAAAAAGATGGTAGCAGCCCAAAGTGGAACATGTAAGACTCAGAATCTTACAGTGAGTCTAGGTAATTAGTATAATAAGACACAGCTACTTCCCCCCACCCCATTTCAAAGCACTTTTCTTCACTGCTTTCTTTGCCTGTTGACCACCAGAGGTATATATCTATAATTCCTTCTTCTAGCTATTCTGTGGGGGAAAAATGCCTTTTACTCTGGAAACCTTATTAGCAGCTTGAAGGTTTAAAAAAGAATATGTATTTAAAAACTGATTAAAAACAGTAATATTCTATGGAAAAGTTATAGTAAAGGTCTCTGGATTTATTTGGATGTTTAAAATATATATATATATATAGGTATGTTTGCATGCCTATATATGAAAAAAAACCTTTAACCCTTGCAGCTAGATTAAATGGACTGGTACTTTTTATAGGTCAAGAGAGATCCTTAGTTCATCCCATCTGTTTTACAATCTTCCTTATGCCATCAACCCCAGGAGTACAGATACTTTCATCTTCATCCCCACCCCTATTTTAAGGGGCTAACATTTTCAAATAACGTCTAATTCTAAAAAAACCAGTTTTGTCATTCCCCACTAGGTGGCCCAATTATACCACTTTAACAAAACATAAAAATGCATTTAATAACTAGTACTATCATTGTTTGCTTTCTCAATAGCAAGCAGTACCTATTTTAGAGATTCCAAATTTGATTTCATTTTTCAGTTATTTATAGCAATTTTACTCACATATATAGCCCCGGTTGAGTCTGAAAGCATTCCTGAATCCAAAGGGAAGGGAGAGTAAATTCACACAATAAACAGGTAGTTAAGTACATAAAGCATTTTTAAACATTTACTATATGGTGAGCATTATGCTAAATGCTGGAGCTATAAATAGTCCCTACCCTCAAAGAACTTTACATTCTAATGAGGAGAATTCAACACAAATAGTATGAAGAATGTGACAGTGTTACATAGACCATCTAGGAGAGAAGTATAAGACATCCTGAGCCTGTGCAAGATAGGGCAAGAGCTTACATATCAGGGCCAGGAGAACATAGGTGGAGTCCAAGGTTCTGTTGGGGGTTGAGGGTAAAGAAGATGACTAGAAAGCAGCCAGAAGGTCTGTAGCTGTAGAAGTAGAATTGAACGGATAATTAAAGTTGTTCTGGGTCCAGCTTTTCTCCCTATCTCCCAGACTGCATCCCCCACTTCTCTAGTGAGAATAAAAGAAAAATAAAGCCACTATATAAATGGTCAAGAAAAATAAATCTTTACATTGACTATATCCAAAAATCTGTATATTTTTTTCCATTTTGCTTTCCGAGTTCTTCACCCATCAAAAGTGTTAGGATTAAAATTTTCTGGAGACTGCATATTAATTTATAATTGTTTATTAATAATGAAAGTGGTTTGGAGAGAGAAGAGGCACATAATCATATGGCCCATCTTGTAGTTAACCTGAGCTTGCTTCTCACTTCATGTCCTGTTTACTTCTGCTGCTTCCTAGCTTAGAGTGCGCAAGCTTCCTTCCTCCATAACTTATAACCCCAAAGATGTTACTTTTCTGTGTTCTGTTTGAACAGACTTGACCTCAGGCCAAGTCAGTCTTCCAAACACCAGCAATTATGTGGGACGAGAAACAAGGATCTTTTGGGAACCCAGGGAGACCTAGATGTCTACAGATAAGCCTCAGGCCTCATTCCCAACCCAGTCAAAGGGTAGAGGTGAGATTGAAATGGATTTTCAAATCTTTCCTTTTAAAAAGGAAAGAGGTACAGATTTATCTTAAATTAACCCAGTAGGGAGGAAACATGTTTCATCATTGGCCCTTTGGAATCATAGTCATTACAGTGATTAGAATTCCTGTTTTAAAGTTGTTTATCCTTACCATATTATTGTACAAATTATCCTCTTGCTTCTATTCACTTCATTCTTCATCAGTTCTTATACATCTTCCCAGGTTTCTCTGAAAACATATCTTTCATCTTCATAGCACAATAGTTGTTGGGGTTTTTTTTTATCACGTTTATATGTTGGTTAGCAATTCCTCTCCTGAAGAGCACCACCACAGATTTTTTTTTCTAACTCAAAGCTAAAAGATTTTTATACATACTTATTAGTTTTTATACATTTATTACTTTGAGTTAAACTAATCCCTTTACTCAGTATATCTTCTCTCCAATTACCCCTCTGTCTATGTTTGTGCCCAATATATATTGGTGTGTGTGCGCGTGTGTGCGTTTGTTTGTGTGATCACATCAGAGGGATGTTCAAGTATTAGTTGTTCTCTGTAGCTCCTTCCTCCTTATTTATGTCAAATAGTTTTCCCTAATATTTCTTTTCCCTTCCCATTAAATTCTTCCCTTGAGATCACCCGGGCAAAACAACTATTCCTAGGCTTTGTCTAATTAGCTTCCTTCCAGATTATAGCATTCAGAGGAGACATCTCATATTAGAATGTGAGTAGTTCACAACTCTACCAGCAAAGCATTAGTGTCCCAATTTTGCCATATCCCCTAATTTATTATTTTCCTTTACTGTCATATTGGCCAATCTGCTAGGTGTGAGGGTTGTTTTGATTTGCATTTCTCTAATCAAGATTTCCTTTATTTTTTAAGCCTTTTGACTTTGTATTCATATCTCCTATTGTTGCAGGGAGTCACTAACTTCTGTTTTTTCCATTGAATTGAATTGTTAATTCCCACTTCTTTCCTTTATAGATCTCATTTCTCAAGTACTCTGATTTAATTGATAAAACACACCTTTCTTTTTTTTAAACAATAAATAGCATTTAAATAGGCCTTTAAAATTTGCAAAGTATTTCACAAAAATTATCTCATTTTATCCTTACTACCACTCAGGGAGTAAGGTTCTATTATTATTATTTTATAGACAAGATAATTGAGGCAGTTTAAATGACTTGCCCAGGGTCATCTGGCTAAGAGTAATCTCAGGCTCAATTCAGCCTTGGGTTTTTTTGATTCCAAGCCCTGTTCTATATTTACCTTACTAGCTACCTGTCACCTAGTGCAGGGAATTAATCCTAATTCAAGGATAAGAGGCAGCTAATTGTAAAACGCATCTTAAAAATTATTTTTGTAACACTTGCTTTATAAAATTCTTCCCATCATTTTAGATGAGTTTGTGTTTTTCTTTGACATTTTACTTGTAGATATTTTGGAATTTGTCTCTTCTGGATTTGTATCTTGTCTAGCTTTATCATCACAATAGCTTTAAAGTGAGACTCTTTTTTGTTTGCTCATTTTCCCGGTTTACTTCCTGACTTCAGACATAATGTTAGGGCTTGCCTCTGCACACTTCTGGAGAAGAAGGTTCAATTGGTCCTATTATTGCTTTTGTAGCATATTTGAGTATTATTTTTTTTTTCCCAGAGTGTCCACAACAGCTCAAGCTGGAATCCCTAAGCTTTCGGTGTTTCCAAGGTAGTCTGATTCAGGGCAGAGGCTGATTGCTGCCCTCTTGATGTGATCCCTATAAGGTTCTGACCAGAATTTGGCTCAGGGAAACAATAGAATGCTGCTAGACCCAGCCATTGTCAGCCATCTAGGATGCTCTGCTGGTTCAGAGTGACAGAATTGAAAACTTCATTTTGGTTTCAACCTCGCATTGGTTATTTCTCTGTGGATCCAATTTGGGCTAGATACTGAAACTCAGACCCTGCTTGCTTCTGAACTTGCTTCTCTCTGGGAAAACTTTCCTAGCCCTGTACCTACTTCTCCTCCTGGACTGCTACCCTGATACTCAAACTTTTCCTGATTTGCTCTGAATCTGTGACCTGTAAAATTGGGGAATGGACAGGAAAGCTATCAGCTGACATCTGTTCCTGCCGTGATGATTTTGTATGAGTCTGGGACCTCCTCTTTTTTGCTGCTCAGATTCTCTGAGCTAGAATATTCTGCATGTCTTGTGTTTTTGACCCAAACCCATCCTGACCCCTCCCCATTTGTCTGTAGACCTCTATTTCCCAATGCCAGCCTGGGCTGCAGAAAATCTTTTTCCTCTCAGGATTAATTCATATGGTTATTGATATTTTGGATTTCCTTCTCTGAAAACTGTCTGTGTCCTTTGGCCATTTATGAATTGGGCAGTGACTAATACTCTTATAAATGTGACTCAGTTCCTTAGTTCCTTGTATATCTTAGAAATGAGACCTTTATGGAAAACTATTGTGAAATACAGAATGCTAAAACTGCTTGATTTCCATATGAGTTGGAAAGACCTCCATGAACTGATGTGGAGTGAAATGAGCGGAACCAGGAGAACATCGTACACAGAAACTAAAACATTTTGGAATGATCATATGTAATCAACTTTGCTACTAAGAGCAATGTAATGATCCAGGACAATTTGGAGAGACTTTTGAGAAAGAATGCTATCCACATCAAGAGAAAGAACTGTGGGAGTAGAAACACAATAGTAGGAAAACATTTGATTTATTACTTGTTTATATGGCTATAGGATGTGGGATTTTAGTTTTTAAAAGATTTCTCTATTATAAAAATGAATAATATGGAATAGGTATTGAGTGATATGATAATACATGTATAACCCAGTGGAATTGCTTGTCAGCTCTGGGAGGAGGATGGAAAAGGAGAGAGAAGGAACACAAATCATGTAACCATGGAAAAATACTTACATTAAAAGAAAAAAAAAAGAAATGAGACCTTTATCAGAGAGAACTTGCTGCAAAGATTTTTTTCTCAATTTCTTGCTTATCTATTTTATATGCATTAGCTTTATTTGTACAGTTTTTTTTTTAATTTCATAGAATCAAAATTGACTTTTTTGTGAGCCTCTATCTCTTGTTTGGTCATGAACTTTCCTAGGTAAATCATTGTATCATCTGCAAAAACTGATAGTTTTGTTTTCTCCTTTCCTATACTTATCATCTTGTCTTAGTGTTATCACTAGCATAGGTGGGCTGGGTGATACAGAGGATAGCATGCCAGATCTGCAGTCAGGAAGACTCATTATCCTGAGTTCAAATCTAGTCTCAGACACTTACTACTTTGTATGACCCTGGGCAGTTCACTTAACCTTGTTTGTCTTGATTTTCTCATCTGTAAATAGAGCTGGAGAAGGAAATGGAAAACCACTCCAGTATCTTTGCCAAGAAAATCCTAAATGGGATTAAAGAATCAGACATGATAGAAAACTAATAACAGTAGCATTTCTAGTACAATATTGAATAGTAATGGTGATAATAGACATCCTTGCTTCACTGCTGATCTTACTGGCAAGACTTGTAGCTTCTCATTATAGAAAATATTGGCTCTTCATTTTAGATTGTTTCTACTTATTTTTAGGAAAACTCCATTTATTCCTATGCTTTATAGTGTTTTTAACAGGAATGGCTGCTGTATTTTGTAAAATGCGTTTTCTGAATCTGTTGAAATAATTGTGTGATTTTTGTTGTTTTTGCCATTAATAAATACGACCATTTTTGCGTATACCTTTTCCAGATATCAGATAAGCTTTACATTCCTGGTATAAATTCATCTTGCTTATACTTTATAATCCTTGTGATATATTGCTTTAATCACCTTGCCAGTATTTTATTAAAATTTTTTTGCATCAGTATTCATTCATTAACACGTGCTTTGTCATTCTCTGCTTCTTGTGTTTTCTGGATTGAGAAACTGAGTGGGCAATCTTGTGATAAATGAGTCTGACTGAGGGTCTGAGACTATTGAGTAAATTACTATCACTTCCAGACATTTATTTTACCTGCTAAGCAATCTTTTTTTGCTTCTTATTTCATATTTGCCATGTTCCAGGTAGTTTAAAATGGATAACATTGATTGTTTAGTCTCTAGACACCACGGAATAAGATACTCCTCCCAGGATAAAGCTAGAAATCTCCTCAAGCTATTTAACGCAGGCTTATCCTTATTCAAGACTTTCCCAACTCCCTCAGACTCTCTCCTCTTTAATTTGAGGACTGGAGGATGGGGCACTAAACTCTACCCAAAGAGTTTCTTTTTAACTAGGCAGGACCTGGACTTTTGTAGCTCAGTTCTCTTTCCAGCTACTGGTTTACTTGGTCTCAACTTCATGGAATAAGATGCCCCCAGGCTTGGTTTTCTTCCCTCATCTTTTGTAAGCTACTTGAGGCCTTTTTATTTCCCTCCTTATTTGTATCTCTAATGCTTGGAAGGGAAAGAGGAATAGCTTGGCCATAGGATGAGGTGTAGTGAATGAAATATATGGGGTCTAGTATGAGGCAAAAAGAGCAAACTTATTAATTAGCGGTGCAGATGTTTGTCAAAAGGTTATAAAAAAGGTTATCTGAAGGCATTTGATTTTGAAATTTAAAATTTGTCCTAATTATGTCATTTTACTTCCCACTTTATTATTTTCAACTGAAACACTCAAATCCTTAGCAAATTTGACTAACTGGGGACAGCAGATTCCTTAAGTAAAGATGTTAAAGCATTACTTTCAGTGACTCATACTTGGTTTATATAGGATGTGCTTCTACTTAGACCACGAATAATTGTTGAAAGAAAGCCTCTTCTGCCACATCAACATTTTTTATTATATTTGTAAATAGAATAGCCATGAACAGTTGTAGTAAGCCTTTCTAGCATTTTCAGCTGAGAAGCTGTTTTAAAATTTAATATTAAGAAACATTTCTTAAGGGAGAAACTTGTATTAGAGGCATAATTAACTCCATCTTTACATTTGAAGTGCTGAGGAGAATTTTTATATCAAGTCAATTCTATACTTATTCAGCAGCTTTTACTAATCTCCTAACCTGTGCCAGGTACTATACTAACCTTGCCTAAATAAATAGACAAACAAAATAAATGAATGAATAGAGTAGTCTCAGCTCTCAAGGAGCTCAAAATCTAATGGAAGAGATAATATACAAACAATTATGTATAAACAAGATATATAGAATAGTCAGTAAGCATTTGTTAAGCCTCTGCTATTATGTACTAGGCACTGTCCTAAGGCCTAAGGATACTCATTAAGAAGATAGTTCCTCTCAGGGAGCTTACTATCTAATGGAAGATAATACACAAAAGGAAGTGAGAGAGGGATAGTATCAGAGGATACAGTGGGGCATGATATTCCAATTTAAAACCAGGCAGAGAAACATATGGAAAATTGGAGATAATATCAGAGCAAAGGCACTAGCATTAAGGAATATTAAGAAAGGTTTTTTGCAGAAGATTAGACTTTAACTGACACCTGAAGCTGAGGAAGGCAGGAAAGCAGAGATAAGTAAGGAGAGCATCCTTACTTATTGTTCTGTATGAGAAACAGCAAGGAGACTAGTATCACTGGATCATAGACTACTACATGGATGGAAAGAAGGTAGAAGGAAAATAGGAGGGGGTCAGATTAGGAAGGACTGAAAAGTCAAACAGCATTTTTCTGAAGCACCTTTTAGGGTCGTTCCCCCCCCCCCCCCAGATTACACATCAATACAATCTTAATAGTTCTTTTCTGACATTTTGCAGTCTATGTTCTCCTCCCCTCCCTAAGACAGCAGGTAGTATGATATAGGTTGCACATGTAGGTATCATACAATACATATTTCCACATTTGTCGTGTTGTGAAATGATACATATCACTTACGCTAGAGAAAAAATTATGGGGGAAATAAAGTAAAGAATGGTATCTTCAATCTATTCAGACTCCATCAGTTCTTTCTGAGGCGATGGAGAGCCCTTGGAGTTGTCCTGGATCCTTGCAGTGCTGACAATAGTGAAGTCATTCATAGTTGATGATGATACACTATTGCTGTGTGTAATCTTTTCCTGGTTCTGCTCACTTTAATTTGTGCAACTTCATATGTCTTTTTGAGATCATCTTATTAAACAGAGGGTTTTATATTTATCTAAAGGTAATAGGGAAAGACTGGAGTTTATTGAAGTAGGGTCGGGAAAGGGTCATCCCTATGCTTTAGGAAGATTACTTTGATAGCTATAAGTGGATAATGGACTGGAATGGGTAGAAACTTGGCAGAGACCAACTGGCAGGCTGTTCTAGTAGATCAGGTATAAGATAATGGAGGCCTTTACCAGAGTGGTGGCATTGTCAGAGTAGAGAAGGGAATCTATACAAAAGATGCTACAAAAATACTACCAGTAGGCCTTGGTAAACGACTGGATCATAGCAGGCTAAGTAAGTTAATTGGTTAAGAGAGAGTAAAAAGTTGAAGATAACACCTAGGTTGCAAGCCTGAATGACTGAGAGGATAGTGGTGACCTCAGTAATCCTGGAGAAGTTAATTATGGTGGAACACACATGTATTCCCTGCTACTGGTGAATCTAAGGCTGATAGATTGCTTGGGTTCATTAGTTCTTAATTGCAGCAGGCTAAGTGATTTAGTTAATTAGTTATCTGTACTAGCACTAATACATTGAGTCCCCAGAAGTGGGAAGGCTGCTAGACTGCCTAAGGAGGGGTGAACCAGCCCATACTGGAAATGGAACAGGTAAGAATTCCCATTCTAGCTTAGAAGATATAGAAGATATCTTAAAAATAAAACAATAATAGTGAAATTAGGGAAAAGAGCAAGTTTGTGCAGGAAAAATATTACCAGCATCCAGCATAGTAGGCAGCTAATAAAATAAATGCTTATGGAATTTAACTGAAATTTTATATATAGTATGACATTCATTGATGCAGTTTAAACATATTATCTATTATTTTGATATGTAGCAGTTTACTCTTTTTTTTTTTTAACCCTTAACTTCTGTGTATTGGCTCCTAGGTGGAAGAGTGGTAAGGGTGGGCAATGGGGGTCAAGTGACTTGCCCAGGGTCACACAGCTGGGAAGTGTCTGAGGCCGGATTTGAACCTAGGACCTCCTGTCTCTAGGCCTGACTCTCACTCCACTGAGCTACCCAGCTGCCCCCCTAGCAGTTCACTCTTTAGAACTAACCATTTTGAGTAATTGTTGGAGGAGCTGTGGGGAAAAAAATAGGCTTTTTGATACATTGTTAGTAGAACTGTATATTGGCCTTTATTGAAAGGAATTTGAAATTATGCCAAAAAAGTGACTAATTTTCTCTCCTTCTCGCTCTTCCTTTCCCTCTTCCTCTAATCCTCTCCCTTCTTTTTCCCTCTCTGCTTCTCCCTCTCATCACCTTCCTCCTTTTTCCTCTCCCTCCCCCCTATATATAATAGATATAAAATAGAGAAAGAAATATCTATTTATACACATGTATGGTGGCTTAAACTGCTGAAAGAGAGCAAATATATTTTAGAACTCAAGTGGTATCTACATGATTTCAAATTGTCCATTTTAAATCTGAAGTACTTTTCATTATCTCAATGAATGCATTTTAATTCATATAGTACAATAAAGTACAGCTAGGCAAAGACTGGGGATATGGGTTTTAAGCAAAGAATTCAGATACCAGGTATAGTGCTGAAGGCCATCTAGTCATGTCATAGTTGGAAAATCACCCTTTACCCTCTACATTTGGTAAGCACTTCTTATGTGCCAGGTACTTTGCTATACATTAGAGAGACAAAGATAAACCAAAACCTGATCTTTGCCCTGATGGGGCTTATATTTTAATGGGAAAGACAACATAGATAAATCAGAACATACAAGATATAGATAAATGTAGACATAAATGTGGAGGGGGTAGCACTAGTAGCTAAGTAGGCAAAGCATAATCCCCGTACAGAGAAGAGGTTCTCATCCAGTTACAAACTATCTTACCCACAAGTTTTCATCCATCCTTTCTTTGGAGTCCTCTAATCAGAGGACCTATAACCTCCAAAAGCTGCTCATTCTACTTTTATATAAGTCTAATTCGTTTTCCATGGATTCTAGATATAATATGGTATGCTTTTTAAGTATTATTTTGTAAATTCCAAGCCAATTGTTTTGACCAGTATTTGTCTGAATGTATTAGATCAAAAATGAGTTTTTAGTGACTACAAAATGAATACTAAAGAAGTTAGAATACTTCATTAATACTATTCCAGTTCTTAATTGCCTTATTCCACTTATATCTTACTTAAATGCAGTAGATATTTATTTTCTGACTTAAATTGTGGTATACTAGGACTACTCAATATTGAATTAATAAGACTTTCTCTCATAACTAACTGAATTTTAGTGGTTGAAAAAAATGGAACTACCTTAGAAGTTTGAGGCAGGGTGGCATATCTTAAGTATATTTCGTTTTTCTGTTGTGATCAGAAGTGACCATAAATATGATTTCTGAAGAATCGGTTTCATAAATATGCTTAATAAGGCAGAAAAAATGAAACATCAATGTCTAATATTTAAACCCTTATAATTCTTTGGTCATTGGAATTGAATTTGTCTTAGAATATCTTTTTCAAGTGATTTGAGAGAGAGAGAGAGAGAGAGAGAGAGAGAGAGAGAGAGAGAGAGAGACAGACTTTTTTTTAACATTTATTAATATACATTTTTAACATAGTTACATGATTCATGCTCCTCCTTTCCCCTTCACCCCCCCGCACTCCCCCCACCCATGGCCAATGCACATTTCCACTAGTTTTGTCATGTGTCCCTGATCAAGACCAATTTCCAAATTGTTGGTAGTTGCATTGGTGTGGTAGTTTCGAGTCCACATCCTCAATCATGTCCACCCCGACCCATGCGTTCAAGCAGTTGTTTTTCTTAAATGTTTCCTCTCCCGCAGTCTTTCCTCTGAATGTGGGTAGCATCTTTACCATAAATCCCTCAGAATTGTCCTGTGTCATTGTATTGCTGCTGGTACAGAGGTCCATTACATTCAATTTTACCACAGTATATCAGTCTCTGTGTATAGAGTTCTTCTGGCTCTGCTCCTTTCGCTCTGCATCAGTTCCCGGAGGTCTCTCCAGTTCGCCTGGAACTTCTCCAGTTTATTATTCCTTTTAGCACAATAGTATTCCATCACCCGCATATACCACAGTTTGTTCAGCCATTCCGCAATTGAAGGACATTCCCTCCTTTTCCAGTTTGATGCCACCACAAAAAGCGCAGCTATAAATATTTTCTTACAAGTCTGTTTATCTATGATCTCTTTGGGGTACAAACCCAGCAATGGTATGGCTGGATCAAAGGGCAGGCATTCTTTTAT